>NC_087252.1:6910200-7210200 GCF_037042905.1 Lytechinus pictus
TTACTATACTTTAGATGAAAATTATTTTCAACACGGAGTACCCCTTTAGTAAAGACCATTCAAATCATGTTTCCCAAGGATTGTGCGAAAAATCTGTATCTACGAAGATTGATTTTGTTAAAACTTTGTTGTGAATTTGGAACATATACGATAAATGAGTTTACGAGAGCAAACAACAAGTGAAATTCTCTATAGGTCAATTTACAATTCTAGTAATCCTGGACAAGCAAGTTTTAGATTTTTTTGATTAAAAAAGGAAGTATTACACTTCTTGTGCACAGGGACGAGGGCGTGGCATCTGGTAACCATTATCAACCTCCGTCTGAACCGTGCTGAATGTCATATTTGGGTATGGCCTTGCACCTATCAGAATGTAAAAAGGAACAATGATATTATGAAGCATCTGAATATAGGATATCTAGAAGTTTCCCAAAATAATCATATATTGTTAGAAGTAGAAGTATGAACATGTAAAAGTTTGATTCCTTTTAATTAATATCTCGACACCGATAAACCGCTCATCCATGTTTGCAGATGTGCCCAACTGACAAAGAGGCGTAAATCTCAAGTTTTTTGTTCCGTTTATCACAGCTAAAATTACTGCGTCTAATGTTGTACAGTATATCATTCATCTGATTGTCAGTCACAGGTTTAACCATACATAACCTAAATAACTTTATTTGTAGCAATTATTAATAATTTATTAATTAATACATTTATATAGCGCATTACATTAACATTTCAATGCGCTTTAATCCCTTTTAAAATGTCCAACATCACCCGGCGTTTTATGTATTATTAGAATGTTGATATCATTATCTTTCGAGCCGAATAAAGATATCATGTAAAATGTTATTTTGATATTCCCGTCATTGTAGTTGTCGGTATTGTAGTAGCAGCAGTAGTCATGCTAGAAAAAGTAAAGATGTTGTTTTTGTTGTATTTTGCCTTTTATCAAAATCATTTATCATTTTATCATCGACAACTGGTGGAAATTATCATGATCACCACAATCGTCAAACCCATCATTGTTATTTTGTGATATATGACTAAGATATTAGACATTAACACACAAAACTTCGTGCACCTCCTTTCTTACCCAGTGTCACGATTTCCCACAAGACGATACCAAAAGACCATATGTCTCCTTCTGTTGTTTGGTCACCCGTTGCCATGGTTTCTGGTGAACTCCATCTGGTTGGTTTCTATATAGGACGGTGTGCAGATTACAAAGAATCTTGCTTTAACAATGATTCAAGCGATTGGAAATTATAATCTGCAGTGACCATATAAAATGTCAAAGATGTCTTAATATTGGCCTAAGCAATAATAGTCTGGTATAGTTGCAGGTTGGGAATCAAAGTCAAGGTTCACGTGAATTATGGTTTTCAGCCTCGCTTCATTTAGTACCATTTATTTTTATTTAAATTGTTAAATAGGAGATAGATCTTTATAACAAGCCTACAACATAAACATTCATTATTGTAAGGCATAACGAGTCATACTTACAGCTACGTCACCAAAGATCGATGAAGAAAGTCCATAGTCTGATATCTTGCATTGCTTTCTTTCTCCTAGCAAAACATTGTGAGCGCAGAGAGCCCCGTGGATGATCTGAAGAAAAGAGAGATACACTTGCAACTCTATATAGTCTTTAGGGTATTCATATACATTTATTTTGATCTCTGTGAAAGTCGACAAATTTCCCGTCTTACATCTGTGTTAAAAAAGGAGCGATAAACCCTTCCTATTCCAATTGTAAGATTAATAATACCTGTAATGTTTCAAAACAAAAATAATTTAGGTTTAAGGAGAGTATGGCTGCCGAAAATATTTCTGATGATATGGTTGTACAGAGTTGCAA
The DNA here is from genome assembly GCF_037042905.1 of Lytechinus pictus. Lineage (NCBI taxonomy): Eukaryota > Metazoa > Echinodermata > Echinoidea > Temnopleuroida > Toxopneustidae > Lytechinus > Lytechinus pictus. Next base: position 6,912,065 of record NC_087252.1, read on the forward strand.
CCCTAATTGCGAAAACGATTTTCTACTGTATCTTGGACCGGTCAAGTTTTCAAGTCTGACTTAAAGGGTCCATTTCAGCTTAAAGGGCGATTTTTATTTAAAAATTCAACTGCCTTCCTTTCTCCTCTTATGCCCCTTTTTTGTTAAGGAATCTCATAAAAATACCTTCTTAGATGCAAGGAACTGCATCCCTTTAGCAACCTGCCAAGCCAAGTAAAGTAGGGTACCCTCATCAATACGAACACCGCTTGGTTTGAGATTGCTGTACGTAGGTTGAGATTGCACCCCTGAAGTCTGTAGATGGGTAAGGAGTGTACCCCCTGAGATGAACTCATACAGAATACTACCTGCATGCGTGAATACACATCAAAAACTGTGGTGTTAACCGGTATACATAGATGACCACACCAGTTATTTTACACCGGTGTTGAATCGGTGGTGTTAGTTTTACACCTAGAGGTGTCATTACAACACCTTTGGTTGTTACATTTACACGCTATGGTGTTATTTTTTATCTTTAGGGTGTAATCTTAACACCTCGGGGTGTGGTCCTCTATTAACACCAACTGGTGTCAGCAGTTTTTACAGTGTAATAAATTGTAATAGAAAGGAAAACTCTGTGACGTCATGTTTAATAATTGCATCTTCTTCATTGTAATTTAGGATAAGTATCCTTGAATTATCAAATGGAATGGATAGTTATTGTGTCTTCTCCTTTTGTTTTGGTGTAAGTACCCCCAACCCCTCCCCCTCTCTGTGTCTCTCACACACACTCTCAATCTCTTCTAGGGGTTTTCACTCATCAGAAGGTGCAATGTGCCATCTTTTAATTGGTAACTACCTCTCTCTTGTGTCTCGTCGAGATGCCTTGGATGAGGGAAAGCGGCCAACGAACTCTTTAGCGATTAAAACAAATATTGATATATTTTTGTTGTTTCCAAGAGAACAAATTATATTCGATATTATATATTTAAGAGGGTTTACGGACCTTGGTCTTTACAATATCCTAGGCATTTGACAATATTTGGTTGATCCGATAGCTCGTAAAGTACCTTGATGGCTTGAAGAAATTGTAATGACTTTGTCACGCGATCTAAGATAATGTATAGTACATAATGATATAATGGTATGACCTTTCATTTTAATATTCCCCTTCCGGAGTGTTTACCCTTGACCAATTTCTGGACAAGCAGAGAAAATATCAACAACAAAAAATTATTATTATTAAAAATGGGGGCATGTTTTCCCCCCTTTCAGTAACCCCTGCCCCCCTCCTTCTTTGATCCCGGTGAAACTGAATTCAAGTGAAAGGGAAGCCTGTGGCGTCAAAACTATTTAATTATTTACTTTGGTTTCCAATCTGCTTGTTCAGAATAACATCCTATAACGATGTGGTAATAGCATAAATAATTGAATTAAAATTTAATTGAGATGACAAATTAAACATGACCTTCATATTTGAACTTCTCTCATTGTTTTTAATTATTGTTAACTTTACGAGCTACAAATCATCACCTGGTATTTGCCTAATAGCAACGTCGAGATGGTTTTGTTTTGATCGAAGGTCTCCCTTCCATACCTCGCCGAAGTCACCCCGTCCAATCGAGCCAAGTCTGGTGAAGAATGTCACGTTTTCACGGGAAATGACGAAGGAGTGGGTAGGACCAAGTCTTAACGTTGAGTATGCTGCATTGTTATAAAACATATATATTTTCGACTAAGTTCATTTAAAATACATGTACTTAAAACACCTAATCCATTATGTCTGATCTTGTGAGATTTGTAGTAAGTGTCTTGGTCAATAATATATTTCCAGAGAATATAAAGTAACTATGGATTTGAGATTAAAAAATAGAGGGATACTCCGGGCTGAAAATAAATCATATCTTAAGAAATAGAAAAGAATTCAATGAGCAAAGTGCTGAAAATGTCGTTAAAATATGATCGCAAATAACTCAATTAGTGAAATTTCAAGTTTAGTAATATTTTGTGAAAACAGTTATATGCACATATTAAGATGGACTGATGATGCCATGTCCCCACATTTTTTTTTCTTATGTTATTACTTGAAATCATAATTATCTAAAATATTCATGCAAGTTGTAAGATATGTCTCCCTCATGACAAAATAGTTGCAGTAATGAATATCCGGTTCCATGACAATTGCTCCGCCGACATTTGCTCCGCCGACAATTGCTACGCAAAATAAGACAACTGCTCCGCCGACAATTGCTCCGGACAGTTGCTCCGCCGACAGTTGCTCCGTCGACACTTGCTCCGCCGATATGTGCTCCGTCGACACTTCGTCCCTTATTTCACGAAGTGACGGATGAGCGCGCAACTTTTAAAAAGTTAGTTTTGAGTAAATCGCGTTCAAAGGTTTAGACCTCAATCTCAACGTCTTCTACGTATGCAGGGTGAATAAATGTCATATCCTCGTATTGGGCATATTCTGGACAATATTCAAGTCCAATCATTTGCATTTTACTTAAATATTTAAGAAGATAATGAGCTGTAAGCAGAACCATATTTTCGTGAAAAAAATATATTACGGTACGCGCTTAGATTTATTTTCACGAAGTGACGGATAGTGCTCCGCGCGCATAACCGTCACTTCGTGAAAATCCGAAATTCAAGGACGCGCTTCAATTTTGTTTTTACGAAGTGACGGGAAGAAGCTTCGCCTTAGTCCCACGTATAGCCTTGTCGATGCAATTCGATAAATAGGGTCTAGATATACATAATTTCTTTATTTGCTATTGTAAGAAAAATCAATTCCAAATGTCAGATCAATTAGGCCTACATTTACTTCTTTTAATAAAAAAAATCACTTTAAATACTTTGATTTCATTTTTCAAGTAATAACAGGAAGACCAATTAACACACGTGTTATACTTATGCCTATTTCATTTCAATATTATCTTCATTTTTGAGAGATGAACTCTGATATAAGGAAAATTCCTAACAGGATATTAATAAAATGACTACAAGAGATACAACACATTTCGTCTTTGTAATTCTATGTTTGAGAAAGGACTATTAAGCACTGACTCCGTTGGAGTAGATAATGCGACATTACAAATATTTGTCAGTTTACTAACCTCCCTACCCCCCTGAAAATATGAAATCCCAATGAAGTTTTTCTTAAATGTTGTTTATAATGTTAAAGGTATTCTCTGTTAAGGCCGAGTTAGCTATTCAAAATTATTCTTTGAGACTTAATTACCTCGAAAATGGTACAAAACTAAATGTGGAACTAACTTGTCAAAACGGCAACAAGAATTGGTAAATTATGACTGATTGTCACCCCCCCCCCCCCCCAACAACAAAAAATGAGAAGAATAAGAATTTGTCAAAATAAAGCGAGCAAATGTCGAGTACAACCACTCTTGCTCCCTTTCTTTCTCTCTCTACTCAAGTTTTCCCTTATCAAAATAGTCATGTATTCTCTCCTGAACATCATATTAAAATACCTTTATCATGCAAAATAAGAGTTATGACTTTTCATAAATCATTGAAAATACTAACTATATAAAATAAATTCCACAAAGTTAGCAATGTAAATAAATTTAGAAGAACTCTTTTAATTTTATAACATATGAAACCATAGCAGCAAGTGACAAATAGACAAGTAAAATATATATTTTTTTCATGTCAATCATTATGATAATGGTTATGCTTAATAAATTCATTAAAATATCGATTCCATACAATGTTAACAATGGAAATATATTTTTAATTCAATAATATATCAGACCATAATCGCTAGTGACAAACACAACGACATTCATAATTATTATAATGAATCTAATATTGCACTGTGAAATGCATAAGAAGTGAATTATCAGGTACACATTGACAGAATTTTGTCATTTTATATGCTTAACACAATTAGCAATCCTAGTCTGTGAATGCCACATTTTGAAATACAGAATTGCTAACTAGTACCAAATTCAATAAGTTACTCTACATTCAAAACATTCCAATGTCAAATGAATACATTTTCCATCACAAGAATACTGGAATATAATCAATGCTAGTGGTGCAGGAAAGTTGTATTCTCTATGTCTATTTGTATTGACATACACATATTCAAGTAAAATGGTATATTTCTTTTCCATCAAAATAGAAGTAACATAATCACTATTACTTATTACATTCACTGCACTTTTTTTTAAGAATGTCATAATTAAATCCTTCGACACAGTTGCCTTGAGAGTTATTTCATCTTTTTACACACTGTCAAGTACTAAAAAGTCTACCAAAGGAAACATGTAAACCTTTGAATAAACAAGTATCAACTAATGAAACTCAAACATGGAAATATAATTTTAAATCAATTATTTAACTTCATATCAAACAGGATCATTTATTAACAAATTTATAATCAAAATCCCGAACGACAGCGTCAAAAGCAACAAAAAAATGCAGTAATAAAAATACGAATGACTAAGTAGATTTGTATTTTTTCCATCATTCTCAAGTTATTGGCTAAATACACTCATCAATACATTTTCCAATCAAACACTTGTTTTTTTAATAGCAAATTATGGCCCGAGTCCAAAAACAGAAAGATACAGTAAAATACACCTTAGTTCCAACTCTGAAAACTTTACAATAAATTGTCACGATTTTAGCAAGTAACATCTTTGAATTAGTGGGATCATGTAGAAATGAGTTAAATTCTTACTACAAATATACAGAAAAAACATGTGCTGCAATCTATCTTTAACCTCAAGCTAATGTAAAATGTCTGCTAAAAATAATCATGTATTATTTCTTTCCTGAATATCATTCATTAGAAAATTCTAGAATAAAATGATGACACATCAACTGTAAAACTGCATAAACCAGGTGTGAATAAAAGATAAAGAGCTGAAAATGCTGAAGAGTTTTAGGGGATGAAATTGAATGAGCTCTCAAACTATTGTACACAAAAAGGGATATCAAGCTGAAAATAAAAAACAAAAATAGCAGAAATCAGCTTAAGAATTCTCACACCCCTGATAGACCAAAAAAAATTACCTCATGGAAGGGGGGGGGGGGGTCTGTATTAACACATCTGGCTTTTGAAAATGAATTCATGAAAACTTAATATGATTTTCACCCTTACTAGTAATATATCCTGTAACAATCGAGTTTCACAATGCATGTCAGTCTAAATTGTATGGTTATGTTATTATAAGAAAGTATGAAGTATTAATACAATACATTTAAGAACAATAAAGATAGTAACATTCTGTTTTACAAAAATGTAGACATATGCAGGATTTTTTTTTTAGATGGCACCAAGCAAAATGAAAACATGCCAAACAAAATGAATAAAGAAGGGTAATTCTTCTGCATCCATATGCGGACGATGTGTATTTATAAGCAATTTAAACATGTGGTAAGGATAGCAGATAAATGACTATTCTGAACTTTATATTTGACTGTATATATAAAACATATTTGAAGGAGTTCATAATTATATCACTGTAAGAGCACAGACTAGTTCAAGCAACATGGTTTCTTTATATAATACACTGCTCTAAAACTAAACTTATGTTGAAGTCAAAATCACAAGAAAGTTAAAACTGGCATCAGTTACCCAGCTGGAAACTAAAGAAAAAGTTAAGTGAGAGCCTTAAAAGGCCATGAGGCAGAGCCAATTCCTTCATACTTTTCACAAGTGTAGACAGAGTTTCATCATCAGAATCGCAGTCAGAGTTCTCAGAAGATGTTTCTAGTTTGGTTACTTCAACAATTCCAAACCAGGGCACACTGTTAAAATCCAGTCACTACCAATTCAACTGTCATGTCACCAAATCAGATCACATCTGCGGTGCTCAGGGAATTATCAATGACCCACCTGACAAGCATGTTGGCTCCTGGATCCAACCTAAGTATGTAGAATGAAATAATATACAAATCAACTGTTTGTTTTCAAAGTTTTTTGTCAATCCAATATCGAATTTGTAGAATTGATAGCAGACTCAATATTTTAAATTGCCCTTTCCAAACAAAACCTGCCCAGTCAGTATGGTACTACAAGATTATTAAGAATATATTTTATATACTCTATTTACCACTGATATTTACAGCAAATATTCCAATTAAATGTTTCCAATTTATAAGAAAGTTTCAGCTGAAAATATGATTACATGTCAAATTTCAATGCTCTAGGGCAGTACACAATGCACTTGTCAAAATGGAAATAATGTTCTTTTACAACTTAGAAATACACTTGTATCTGCTAAATGCTAACATATTCCCAAATTAATATTTTCTGGTTATTATAACTTTGAGTCAATATATTTTTATAACTACATTATTTACTAGATTTGCAATTGAAATTAATTTTGGTAATGAGTGCAAATGAATGGATGGCTGATACTGACAGGATGTCATGTTGGATTATAACACTATGAAAATTCTCACCTTGAATTGTATTGTTAAATAGCGAGTGTACTGGTTCCAGGACTTCTCTCATTTGTTCTCTGAAACATTGCTTACTGTATATACTGCATCTGAAAAGAAATGAAAATATCTTCATCATGATTATGATCAGAACCGAGGTGCAGTTTATTTATGTAGATTCTTTCATTTTCTGTAAAATGTCATAGAGATAAGGGCGAGGGAGTGGCCACCAAACAACAAATTATAAAGCTCTATCTACATTAGATGTAGACTGACTCTTGACTCGAGATGATTTATTTAAAACAGAAATCTCCAGTAATCCTCATTTTAACTAAGGACTCAACTTATTTGCACAAATGGGTTGGCCACTAACTTAACTGAATTAATTCATGATCTCAGCATTCTCACTGTCATTTATAGAAATCCCCCCCCCATCCCCTGGGGAGGGGGGTATCTTTCCATTACATATGTTTGAAAGTACTACTGAATTTAGATGATGAGTTAACTAACACTACAGTAAAGAAGACAATATAATCTATGTATTTATTTCAGATTTTTTTGGTGGAAATTTATTGCAAATACTAGGCACTTGTGAAGACAAGTTAGAACATAACGAGTTAACATTGGACTCTTTTGGAGTCCAATGGCAATGCAATTCGTGTAAATTAATCTAGATCTAGGCCCAAAATAATGCCCCTGTAGATTTTTTAACCAAATCCTCAGCCTTCATTAAATCTATTTAGTCTTGATTAATGTTGGGAAAATATTCTTACCCTTTTAGTTTGACTAAACTTAACATTCAAGTTGAATTGAGGACAAAAAAATGACACGCAATACTCCATTCAATTTTCACTGACACGAAAATGAATATGTGGGGCAATGTATGGAAAGATTGGACGTTAATTTAAGGATTTTTGCGATCAGAGACGTTTAAAAGGGTTGAAATTACTCGAAATGACTTAAAGAGCTGCATTAAATTTATTTACTTTCCTACATTTACAAAAAAACTCACCATTTCATGGTCTTCGGCTGTTCCAGACTGTAAAAATTTGCCTTCCGTCACTTCGTGAAAAAACTCTTGAGTGATGAAGCGTATTCGTTTATTTTCACGAATTGACGGCTGCTTATCCGTCACTTCGTAAAAACAAGAAATCCTTAATCTGGGTATTTTCGTGTGTGCACTGTTGTCATAGCAACGTAATTAGAAATTTTTGTGATCTGAAACTTGTTGAGGTTCGAGATATGAATTAAAGATCTCCAAAAATGCAAAAAACTCAAAATTGAAAAAAATGCGATTTTTCTCGTATCCGTCACTTCGTAAAAACAGGGACGACTTGCTCCGCCTATATTTGCTCCGCCGATATTTGCTCCGCCGACATCTGCTCCGCCGACATCTGCTCCGCCGAAAATTGCTCCGCCGACACTTGCTCCGCCGATATTTGCTCCGCCGACATCTGCTCCGCCGAAAATTGCTCCGCCGACAATTGCTCCGCCGATATTTGCTCCGCCGACATCTGCTCCGATTATACGACAATTGCTCCGCCGATAATTGCTCCGCCGACATCTGCTCCGCCGTAAATTGCTCCGATAATGCCACAATTATTTATTTATTTTTTTATTCGTACTTTCATACGCATAACAATTTTAGCACAGGCTGAAGGCGTCAATTTACCATGGAGCATAGCTCCATGAATTTACAAAGTAAACTTAAACTATGCTTGCATGATATATTACATGTCATAGGCCTACACAGGGGCCGCGGAACGGTTTTCAAAGTGAGGGCTGAGTCAAAAGTGGGGGGCTGTCCATGCTAAAAATCACAATCATATGGTCATTCTTACGTTTTTTGTACACGGCTTTGGAAAATTGGGGGGCTAAAGCCCCCCGGCTCCGCGGCCCCTGATACATGCATATAGAAAGAAATAGAAAAAAAAAGGGTAAGCACAAAGGAGGGATAGATATTCTTAATGCTTATTCATGGTGGGGGGGGGGAGCGTTTGTGTAAGTTTTATTACGTGCTTGGCGATTAAAATGAAAAAAAAAAACGCGTTTTCATGTAATCATTATAACCATATAGCTCCATGTTATAACAGTAGAAACAAATTAGACATAGGCCTACCCCATTCTTAGCGTCAAAATCGCTCAGACTGGCGAAATATGCTCCGAAGTGGAGACATTTGCTCCAGGTGAAATTCAACGGTATACCCCACCTTATTTTGTCGAAAACCTGTACTGTAGTCACGCAAAATGTTTACTGTCGGCAAATTTTGTGCCATACAAACATGACCAAGACATTCAGTAAGTAAAAATTAATATTCAAGTAAATACCAACTTGTGAAAGGCTACATGTCGTGTCACCTTCTCGGCACACCCCTCCACTCTGGTTTCCATATCATCTCGTACACACAGTGCTCTCAGTCTGGTCTCAACATCCACATCATGTCATACACACCGTAGGTTTTTAGATTATGATAATACTGTATATAATAGTGAGTTGCTTTTTTGTTTTATGTTGATCATGATTGTTTTCTTCACTGATAGAAAAAGGATAATTAATTTTTTTTTAATAATCCAAAAATAAAATCCATATGTTCTGTTTTATATAGTTATTAGTCAAGGTTACTTTAGTTCGCATTAGTTCTCATTGTTTATACGTTTTAATTCTTATGCATTATTCCGATTGATATTGTAGTTTAAATTTGACTATGTATTGTTACTTTGATTTTGTTGTGCTTTGTGAACGGAAAGTGAATAAATCTTAATCTAAATCTAAATATGGTCCGCCAATAGTCGAATTATATTCATTATGATGTTATAATGTAAGTAACAATTTGTTGTTGATGGGGGATATAATTTTACACGTAGTTTCAAAAAATAAAAAAAATCAATCAAACAAGATTTTCTTCTATAAATGATATACCTTCATGTGTATATGGCCGCCTATGTATTTTCCAAGAATGAACTATATGAGAAGAAAACGTGTGTTCATGTACTTATTATCATTATCATTGTACCACCATTATCATCATCAGCATCTTCATCATCACCATCATTATCATTGTCGTCGTCGTTTTGCTTATGCGGAAATCAAACAAAAATGATTGTGAAAAGGGTTATGGAGGGAAAGAGAGAGAGAGAGAGAGAGAGAAAGAGGGGGAGTGAGTGAGAGCTTGAGGAAAAAGGGAGGTGTATGACTTATTATTTCTGAATATCGCGATTTCTGTTTATTCATGGGATTGTAATAAAAGGATAAACTTAACAAGTTCTCGTTATTATAATTTTTTATTTGATTTACTGATCAGAACATGATATAAATGAAATCATGAAGACTGTACGTTCTCGACAGTTTTATTGACGTTTTCCAACCAAAACTACACTTTAATGACTGCAAACACCTTCATTTTCACACGCTCGCAACTATGGACACATTATACATGTAATTGAGAGTAGTGTCATTTTCAAAACCTTTCTTAGCTGCAAGGAATACTGAATCTCATTTCCACAATGTGCATCTGAATGCACAATGCCTGTGTTTCTAACATGTACCCAAATTACCAAATTTAAAGAACACATGTTAAGATCTAATGAATCAGCAAAATAATCCACATTCTATCATGAGCAGCAGGCATAACAGCCTATATACTCTTCAATACTTCAATTACAGTTTGTCGAAAGAAATAACACAAAAAAAATAATATATAGAATTGTAACTCTGGTAAATATATCCAAAATATTAAATTAACGCATCGTGCTCTCATTTCTTTTACGAGATATCTCCCCCCCCCCCCCCGAGATATGCTTCATGTTTACAATTTAAAAAAGGCGTATAAATGTCCCCTTTCCATGTCAATAACAGCTCGTGCTTTGTGCTCGCATTATAAATTCAGTGAGATGCGTATTGGGTTTCATGAATTTGTAACTATATTATTGCTGGTATATATATTATTGTCTTTTAAAAATAACATTATTTGTTTAGACGTAATGAGAGAGATACATACATATATTCATTTATTATAATATATTTATATTGTCGCTATTGCACAGAATAGAACAAAAATACAACCGAAGTCTATTTTTATAGTAACTCACCAGTAGCGTAATGAGCCAACAACAAAAAATGGAGGGGGCGAGACAAGGATGACATTTATTTTCCTTTCCTTTATTCTTGTTTTTTCATTGGTGGGGAGAATGGGGGGATCCGTGACCCCTAGCACGCCCCTCCCCCATCTGTACGCAAGTGATGATCATACTTTCGTTTGAACCAAATTGAAGGAAAAAAAGTGCAAGGGTAGATAAGGCCGAAGACGTAAATAAAAATTATTGATAAAAATATTAATAATTATAATACTGATAAATATACAATAAATCAAGCGGTCACCAATAAAAATAAACAACGTGAAAGAACAAAACGAGAAAGAGAGAGAGAGAGAGAGCCCGCGCGAATGTATGGTGTATAAGTTGCTGGAAAGCAGAGGAGATATTGTGTCCAGCACCCCCCCCCCCTCCCCAAATTCTCTCCCCGCTCAAGACCGGAGTGAAACCAATGATAATAATATATGAACAAAAATCCAGATTCACAATTTCAATGGGGAGTGTGTCATTCCCCTTCTCCGTTACAATTTGTCAAGTGGCAGCGGCAGGGAGAACAATTTGTTTTGTTTTTTTAAGCAGAAAGCTGTGATGATAGGGGGAGAATAAAATAAATAAAACATTAACGAATAACAAGAACAAAACAACGACAAAACAATTTGTATCAGGATGAATTTCTTATCATTTAACATAGACCAACTTGGAGAAATAAGATGTTCATGCAATTGTCGTATAATCGGAGCAGATGTCGGCGGAGCAAATATCGGCGGAGCAATTTTCGTATAATCGGAGCAATTTTCGGCGGAGCAAATATCGGCGGAGCAATTGTCGCGGAGCAATTGTCGTATAATCGGAGCAGATGTCGGCGGAGCAATTTTCGGCGGAGCAGATGTCGGCGGAGCAGATGTCGGCGGAGCAGATGTCGGCGGAGCACATGTCGGCGGAGCAAATATCGGCGGAGCAAATATCGGCGGAGCAAGTGTCGACGGAGCACATATCGGCGGAGCAAGTGTCGACGGAGCAACTGTCGGCGGAGCAATTGTCCGGAGCAATTGTCGGCGGAGCAACTGTCTTATTTTGCGTAGCAATTGTCGGCGGAGCAGATGTCGGCGGAGCAATTGTCGGGTCACCGAATATCCAATACGTGAAACCAGTTGTCAATTGAAATATTCTTTATTGTAGGAGGTGAACATTTTAATGAACATTATTGCATATAATAAAATACTAAGTTACAAGTGGGAATAACAAAATCATCAATTAACCCACTGAATATTCATGAAGAAATGCAAAAAAAAAAAATTTATAGTGATATAATACAAATCTTTAAAATGTCATAACCTTTTTCCCCTTCATAGAATTGGTAATGCTTTGTTTGATTTTCCTTTATCTATTGAAATAATATTATTTTCCGCCTGGAGTACCCGTTTAATAGTAGTGGTATACATCTTATATAGAGTTCCCTCGCACCACTTAGAATAAAGATAAGGTAAACACCTGCTGATGCTTCAAATATAATTTTCACTTATCCTTTTTATGTACTTTTGACCTATCGCCATAGAGACCTAATTGTGAATTATCAGGATGATAACGACATAGTATGAATGAGGTACTTTTTTTAAACAGAACATTAAATCAAAGTAGTTGTATGAATGCATAATGTTTAATAGAAAAAAAAATGTTGACAATAAAATACACGTTTATTTGAATAAATAATATTTAGATGGAGTTTAAGATTTAATGATACACAGCTAATATGCAGAATCAATAGAAAAGTTAGAAAATTTCCTTCTTAAGTAACTTCTAACCTCGATTCCCACTTTGAATCATCTCATAAGCCACGTTATCATTCACCTCCTGTGGTATATTTATTTCATTGCTGTAAAAAATATATAAATTGAATAGAGTTTATTTTATCTCATGAGAAATTATATTTTTTTGTTTACATCCACTCAAAGGCATTTCATGGCACATATATATCAGCAACAATCACAATGAGGGAAGTGTTATATTATTCAATGAGTATTACCCATTATTAAAGCGTTCCTAAGAATGGGATTTAAAAAAAAAGTCTCAAAGAACGCCTTTATTATTTGAAGGATTTGGGTTTTCCCCTATTGGAAATAAAATCAAATATATATCTGTTGAAATGAATTTATCCTTTGTCATCCTATTTCCGTCAGTTAATGTGTATGTATCTCAGTAAAATTTACGCGTGAACGTTTGAATTTACGTTAATACTAGCTTGTGTGTTGAGGCGAAGTGTGTATGGTTAGAAATGTGAGTGTGTTCCGTTCTTTTCAATGGTATAGGATGTTGTAAAGTTTGGTATAAATATGTGTGGTTATTTAGTATGGGCTGTTACAGTATCGGGTTTGAGGGTGTGCGCGAGTGGATGAATGTGTGGTGAGTGAGTGCAAGGTTGTACGGGCGTATTCGTAAGGTGAGTTAGAAGAGTGTGTGCATGCACGGGATGCGAGTTGTGTGTCAGAGGACGGGAGTGTTAGAGAGGGAGTGATGTGTTCGAGTGTGAGAGAGTTGTGTGTGTATGATAGGGAGCAAATGTGAAAGTGCAGGCAGTGTCTGTAAAAGTGTGTGTATCTTTAAAGATAAGTGTGAGTGCGTGGGTGTGTGTGAGATTATCTGAGTGGGTGTCTGGGTGAGTGTGCGTGTTTTTTTTCATGTGGGGGAGAGAAAATGGTGTGCAAAATTTGTGGGTTTGGTTTAATGGAGATATGTACCTATTATAGATTAATTGTAGTCATATAAAATGTGAGCGTGGGTGTTGCCTTCTAGGGTGTGTGTGTATGTGTGTCCGACAAAATATTTTTCCTTCTACTTACCTCTTATTATTCTTTGACTCATGGAACTCTAGTGGATAAATATATAAATATACACGTTTACAATAGAGTGATGAAGGAAAAAATGTAGCCATATGTAAACTGAGATGGCAAAATAAATTCAAGAGAGCACTCGAGGTCAAGATGCTCAAGATTTGATATACCTTTGCCATCAACTTTCAGTTTTATCTCCCCTTTATAAAACATTAACGTATCGATGATTATTTAATATCCCACCTACTTGAATTATGGTATAGTAATTCTAACACGATCTTACTCAGCGGAAATATGCTCAGATCTAGTTAGATAAACGACAAGACACGATATGAGTAGCGGGGGGGGGAACAATGTTGCTTTAATGTGTATTTTCATGATCATCAGAAAAAAATATATTCCAACTTTGCACCTTTACAAATATTAGACGAGGAACACCTTTAAAGTTGCACCTTTGAACATGTTCCTCTTGTGTTGGAGTTATACTCTTTTAAATTAAACAAGGGTTAACTTATTACATTACATTACTTCTTCTTTTACATTCACATTTACTCTATGTGAATATAACTACTCAGTAATCACCTGGTTTGGTTTTTCCCCTAAGAAGAATGAATTGAACAATGTTGACGATGATAGAAGCTACTAAGAGGATGGCTAAAATAGCTATTCCAGCAGATGCTCCAGAACTCAAACCAGACGGTGCACAAGGACATGGTGTAGGCTCGGGTGTAGTCTCTGGTTAGTGAGAGAGTTTTATATCAGATGTTAATATAGATTGTGGAATTTATTTCATATGAATTAATTCGTAAACCTGTAAAATCCGATTGATCATAGATTATATTTCAACCATAATCATAGATTATACTACAAACATACAGCAAGAGGTAGAAGGTCCATGCTGCAACCCAGTTTTCGGGACGACATTCTATAATAAAACCCGTGCAGTATGTCAGTCATGTATGGTCTCATTTCTAAATCTAATTATATGTCCATAATTATTTTCAATCTTCAAATTTGCCGCAAAACATATAACAAAATAGTAAAATAAATCACTGTCCTAAACTGAATTTCCTTTAAAAGACAAGAAGAAAAACGTCTCGGCCCGGATTCACAAGGAGGAATGACTAAGTTCTATAGAGCTAGATAATAACTTAGGGCTGAGCTAAATTCTAGGGGGTTAGAATTTGTATTTCACAAAGAAGGGTAATGTTAACCCAATAGTTAAAAAGGTAGTGAATTAAATATAATTAAATATAACAATACATGGGTTTACAACTAATCAGTTGCATACGTAGTCGACAACTGTTAAAATGCACCATATACGGGTAATGGGCTACATTTTTATTTTACAAAGTTTCAAAGTGGCGAAGATGAAAGTCTAATTTTGAAGAATGTGATATCATATCTACAATAATTTCCTACTAAATCTGCATCTCTCCCACTTGGGTTTTGCGCCACCCCCATTATTACATATATTTCACAGTATTTTAGTCATTCATTGTTCATGTTCAAACATTAAATTAATGTGTTTGTGCTGGTGATGTGGTGTACTAAAGAGGTGCCTCGGCCTTTTGTCGGTATGTTTGAGGGAGGGTGTCTTTGAACTTTTTGAAGATATTCCTTTTAACGAAAAAGTATTTCACTAACTTATGGCAGTATGATGGGTTTGATAGACATGCAGTATAATGACTTACTGAAAACATTTACGATAAATATAAATGAAATTCTAATGATAACATTAAAAATGATAATAGAGATAGCATTAATAATTATTGTTATAATACGAACAATAGAAATAATGATCATAAATAATATTTACAATAATAATAATGATCACAATGATAATAACGGTGATAATAAAAATAACATTAAATGATAATAAAACTAACAATGATCAGAATAATAATTATAATAATGACAATATTATCATATAATGTAAATACTACTAATAATAATTGGTATTTCGTAGCACCATTATCCTATAAATATTCTATTCGGCTGCGCAGTGTTATTTTTGTCATTATAAGATAGAAAAGGGACTTCCCAAAAAATATCCACCACCGAAAGAGGAACCTTATAAATAACATTTTGAAAGAAATGAATTTACTCTTCGTCTGGAGCTCAGGAAAACAATAGTAAACGGACTTTGGACCCTAATTATATCTTGAATACCAAAGCGAATTCGCATGATGTGTGCAAATAAATATCATATTGACATTGATCTTTCCATACATAGTTTATATTAATGTGTAATTGATACTAATCAATAGATCATTTAATTCTCTTTAAAATTATACCCTACATGATGTGATTGTGGTTCACGCGGAGGTGCAGTGCCTTGAAATGTGGGGCAAGGTCAAAATTCAAAAGTTGCAAAATTACACAATATTGAAACTCACTGTTCTTTTTATCCGTGATGATGAGTGAGTTATTCAGCGGTTTTTTTTCATGCACCTTAACATCAACCTTAATATGGAATCAAACACACCTCTGCACAAGCAAACACATAACAAACAAGCATACATGCATGGGTATTTCAAAACACGACTCAAACTTTGTTATCTCACAGAACCATGCATGACTACATAAACCACAACAAAACATCAAAAATGAAGAAAAAGGGGCTTGATTTGAATGGATTTTTTATCTCTATTGACACATAAACAAGAATAATGTTCTTTAATGACCCTTCGTGACTATTTCTGCTCCTTTTGCAGCTTTTCAATTCAGACCTCATCCAACAATTTTGAATAATGCTCTTTTCGTGATGGCATGATCATAACAAGCATGGTATCAATTTAAAGATAATTAAATGATCTTTTGAATGATATCAAATATACACTGTGTGAAATTTGAAGAAATTAATGACCAAACTCAGATTTTCAAACTTTTTTGAGGGGTATATTTAGAAAAGTAACCCTTCTTACTATACAGTGCGTCCCAGAATAAAGGAAACCGAGATTTAGCGATGATTTATCATAACTTAATCATAAATACAATAGACAAATGACCTACCAATGTAAAGCTTAGAATCTCCTCTTTCATCTGATATTACTAAGATTATTCCTAATTCACGCATGAGTGAGCAAAAACAATTTGAAGAAAGGATACCAAAAACTCATTTGGCGGGGGGTGTCTGAATTTCAAAAAAAAAATCACATGCCTAAAAAGTTCAATATCTGCTCTTTTATTTGATACCTTAATCACAGAAAATGGTCAAAAAGTAAAAAAGTTATATTTCCTCGAAACAATGCTTGTATTTCCATAATTTCATTAAATAAACGTGCTTTCACCGGTTTCCCACAGAAGCTATCGCACGGTTAACAAAAGACTTAATGCATGGCTGATCGTCAACTAAACGGAGTGTCGAGTGAGTTTGAACGCTAGCCTGTAAAACCTCTTCATTTTATGAAATTATTGAAATTCAAGCTTTTTTTCAAATAACCAGAACTTTGTTTTTCCTTGACCATTTTCTGTAATTGAGGTATCAAATTAATGAATAGATATTGAACTTTTTAAAAATGTGGTTTTCTTTTTGAAACCCAGATACAGCCCGCCTAATGACTTTTTGGTATCCCCTCTTCAAATTGTTTTTACTCACTCATGCGTACATGTGACATAATCTAAGTAATTTCAGATGAAAGAGGAGATTCTAAGCTTTACAAAGGTAGGTTATTTGTCTATTGTATTTGAGATTAAGTTATGATAAATCATCGCTAAATCTCGGTATCGTTTTGTATGGGACGCACTGTATATCAATCACTATGGCTTTTGTAGCGCACAATCTATCCGCCAAATATCTTTGCTCCATGCTTGATGACAATCCCCTCGTTTGATTTGCTCCAGTGAATCACTTTTTTGCCTTCACGCAAACCATATGTAGTATTAAGCTTAATATGAAATTTTAGCAAAAGGTGTAATCTTTACTTGCTTTGAACATATATACAAAGACAGGGGAGAAGCAAGTAATTCTTAAAATAATAGGAGCATTTTGGAGGTATCATCCGCCCAACTCCTCTAAATCTAAAATTTGATATATTCAATTCTCTATCAAGGTAATGAACCAATTTTAGACCACTAACGTCCACATATTGGTGTACATTCTGATGGTAAAAGTAGAGTTGTTTCATTATTTTTTGATAAATTTTCAGCTCTTGCGCTTTGTTTTCTCATATAACATCGAGTGGGGCAGCGATTTTTGGTGCTCAATAGCCCATACTTATTCAACAAAATCAGTGCCACTATTGGAGTCTACATTTTGGGGCATACTGGACCATTGTCCTTTTCACTTGTCCTGATGTATTATTTGACCCTTCAAACCATAGTTTAATATAAATACCACAATCATATCTCTCAGGTGGATTTTTAACGAAGTATGTCAATTTTCTTAGTATCAGCAGTAAATTTAGACTCCAATTTCTTGAAGCCATCTTGGATTTTTGGACATACTGGACCACTGAGTGTTCTTTTTAACTTGTCCTAATGTATCATTTCACCCTTCAAACCATATGATGGTTTAAACAACAAATGATCCCGGGCAGATATCAAATGGACTATGTCTATTTGTGATCAGTCATTTTATAATCCATTTTTGAAGCCATCGTGGATTTTTGGACATACTTGACCACTGAAATTAAAGTAATAGTTGAATTGTAAATTGGCAGCCATTTTTAGGTACCAGCTGGTCTACTCGTGTTTACTCATTTTTGTTTTTCGTTTAACCCCTGTTACCCATTTAAACCATGAAATATGCACCGAAATTTGGATGTCTAGTGTAGACAGCTTGTTACCTGAAATCTCATTTTCTTAAACCTATTTTGGCATAACGCTCTTTTCCTATTTATTATTATTCTTCACAAATATAGGAAGGTCGCAATATGTAGCTGGATACGTTATGAGGGCAACATCTATTGTTTCGATTATATTCTTATTCAATTGTTTATTACATTTTCAACTAAGACATGAAGAAATAAATGGTCAGTAATTTTCATTTGAGAACTTTGGGGGACTGCACAAATAGCCCACTAGACCGTTTTTTCATATTCGTAATTTCTAACCCCCATCCCCCAAACACACACACGCACTAGGCAGAATATTTATGTACACACCATTTGACTGGTCAATCCCGAATATGTACCTGAATTCGTCTTTTTGAATAGCCCCACCACCCCTACCCCTTGAATTTAAAATTTCAAAAAATAGATGTAACAAATAGGGACATGAATAAACTTTTTACTTATTATTATTTCGTATTCACGACGGGTGTTATTTGTGAAGGTGTATTAGGCATGTTAGGTGCATATTAATAAAAACGATATTACCAAAAATGTGTTTGAAAAATCAAACTGACATTGTCACCAAGAATAAACAATAAATAACCCAAATACATACAAAAGAATGATAAAAGCACAAAATTGGATGAAGGAAAAGAAGATTATCAAAGGTCAACATACCCTCCGTTGATTTCGAGGTGTGATCGTCTATACCAGTTGGCGTTCCTTTCAAGTGAGTTTGATCAATGAAGAAAACAAATATTTGAAAGTGTTACAGTATATCTGCTAAACCTGGGTGAAAATTGATAAATTTTATCACATAAAATCAAACTAAAATTTTTTTCCCCTGATGGGTTCATGATTGGTTTATGATATTGTTAGTTTTTCATTATATTGTTTGCATGTGGTCTTTGTTGGCCTAATAAAACAAATAAATACAAAAACATATCTAAGTAAAGGTGGAAAATATAACCCTGGCTTACATCAGTAATTACATTTGCAATGTAGTGTCTAAAACAAAGGTTAATACACCATAATGTTTTACGTAGATTGACTGACAACGTTATCATGGTTATGATTCATAGTCGCTGGTATATTGTGCAGGATTCTTTCATATTAATCCTAAATAAAGTATTGGTTTTGTCTTGATACCGTTTTGATATTCAAGTGTGTAATATCCATTGAGTAATTATTTGGAGAAGGTGAAAAAGGATATGACCATCTGCACGATGTAACAAATAAAATGTTGCATGTAATTCACAATTTCGTGCAAATATTATATTATAAAATGATTAAAGTAGGCCTACATACCAGCTGTCGGGGGAAGACTGGCCGTTCCTGATATTGAAAACAACAAAAATAATTTAAAAAATAGTTTTAAAAAATAGATGAATATTTTTTTTACATGAAAATATAAATAAATCTCCATCGTCTCCCCGTGAATGTAAGATTATTGACCAGGAATTCGTACACCGCACAGCCTTCCAATATGCCGCCATCGGGTCTTTTTTGGCCACATTGCTCACTGAGTTTGAGGAAGGTTGACATGGTTTGTAGAAAGCCACAATCAAAACTTCCATGTTGATTTTTAAATGGCAATTTCTCATTTTTATTAGAAAATAGATAACGAATGAAAAAAATTGGGATAGGGTGAATTTGATTGCTTTTTCTTCGCATTGTATATATGTACTAGCTTTTAAACAAAATGAGTCTCATGAATGCTTGTTATTGTCATTATTGTGTTTATCTCTTTTGTACCCTTTTTTTTTTTTAGGGGGGGCGAGGGGTCTATACAAAGGCAGTTTCCCCTACAAACATGACATACACATACAAATCACTTATACACTTTACTGCATAGCCAAAAACATATTTACGAGCACACACAAGCGTGCCCCCACCCCGGCAAACCCTCACACACACGCACGTGCGCACACACAACCTTGCACTAAAAGCTGAATTCTGGATATAAAAGAATCGACAGGAGGAAGGGGCTTTGGGGCTATAAGAAAATATAAAACCTGCGGGGTCACAAGAAAATCCTAAACAAGAACAAACTTATCACATGGAAGGGTTGAAATCTTGAGGTTTCCAAAAGCGACAAGAAAGAAGATTTTTTTAAGGTAAAGATATATATATATAAGAATCAGAATTTTGAAGGTATATTTTCTTACTTATTGGGTCATATGTAACTGCTGCACTAAGTGATGTATTTCCAAGGTAATTACCAGCCATACACGTGTACTCTGTTCCAGCTTCAGGATTTGATACAGTGTACTCCTTCACACTATTCAGTGATTCATGTATCAGGGTTCCATTAGAGAATATATAGTAGTTTCTCATTGTTGGAGTAGGTTCATTCTGTGAAGTTCATGTTACTCTGATCCTATCTGTTCCCTCTGTTACATAATCAGCAGTGACAGTAGTACCAGCTGTAGATGGAGAGGCTAGGTTGGGAAAAGAAAAAGTATATTGAATAGATTAAAATCAGCCATGTTTTGTATTGTTAAATTCAATATCATAAGGGTGTCAAAGGTATTTCCCCTAATAGTATGTTTATCTATCCTTGTATATGCACAAAGTAATGATAGGAAGAAAACAAAATTTCACTTCTGTTTTATTGGACATTGTACTCACACCGTGGTTTTCTCTTATAAAAAATAATAATGAGATTCTGAACAGGTAGCTGCCTTCCAGTTTATATATCATTGTATATCAGATCCATCAGCTTTTATTTAAATAAGGAAGATCTCACCATACGAACAAATAGGCTGCCATGTTGTTCAGAGGGTAATCCAGTCCAAATTAAGTACTTTCAGGGAAAATTAAAAATCAGACGAGTAGATAGTAGGATGAAAGTAATGGAGACTTGAGATTGCAGCAATGGTGATGTCATAGTTATAGACAATGCCATGGCAACTCTTCCATTCTCTCCAATACATAAAAAGAAATTAAGGTTTTACTTCACATTATATTTTTATGTAATTCGGACATAAACAATACGCTACTTATGTCATATCATGGTCACTGTCCTAAGTAGCATGTAAAGTGTAGGCCTTCTTTAAAAATTACTATTCCTACTTACTATGAGTATCTAAATCTCTTGATTCCTGTCTTTCCAGCTCTGTAAGCTGATATCCAGTAGCCCGACATTCCAAAGTCTGTAAATGATTTTCTTGAGTTGCTGGGAATGTGAACACACTCTTCGTATTAGATAATGGTGGATTAGATGGTTCTGTTGGGTGTGTTTCAACTATTGTCTTCCCATTGCCATTAGTCTGTTCAGTTTCATTCAGATACCATGTGATGTTAACGGGTGGTTTGCTTCCAACAACTTCACACGTTGCTTCATACATATCCTCTCCACTACTACTTACAAAACTTCTTACAGTTGGTCCAGTTAAAGTTCCTGGAGCTAAATTAAGAAGTATAAATCAGAAAAAAATATGCAAGTGACAATTTTATGATACACATTATTTTGGTTTATACCAACTTTCATATGGGACCCTATAGAAAACGAGTGGAATACTGGTCTTAAAAATAATTAAATAATTATAGGAATAAAGAAAATTTTGACAAAATTAAAAGCTGATCTGTCGATTTTGACAGACCACCGAATTATGATTTCATGTAAAAATTAAGAAATTGTAAAATGGGGTCATGAAATTGTCAACAGCATCACATGTTCCTTCATACATATCCTCATGGTTTACCAAGGTACTAATCACATTCAATGTCATACTTGGTGCAGCTAGAGAAGGAATAATGCAGGGTAATCCATTTACTATAAATGATATCACTTATCCTTTAGCCTTTGTTTAGGAAAGGCCTCTAAATCTAAATCTTAGGTCCTAAGTGGAAATCAATAAAAACTACATTCGAATGAACTCACTTCGTAGCTTATTTTTCAGTTTGCATTCCGGTATCAGACTAACTTTCTTCCTCTCTTTTTTTAATTTCCTCTCCTTCTCTCTCTTTTTGTACTCTCCCTCTTGCTCCCTCCTTCCGAATCTTTCATCATTTCTGTTGATCCTTCTTGATGTAAATAACTACTGTAGATCCAGCGCAATTTTCAATTGTCTCTTATTTCATATGTGTGTATCTATGCTGAGGTAGTATGACTTGAACCGATAAAAAAGCATACAAATTAAAAACTAAGAAATTTCGTCAAAATCGGACAAGGAATTTCAAATGTATTACATTTATAATTTCCTTATTTCGTCAACGTTCTATACATGTCTTCGTGAATATTCAAGGAGCAAACTGATGATGTCATATCCGCACCTGTTTTTTTTCTTTTACATGAAATTATGTTTTTCAAAGTTTGTTCTACGATAACTAAAATTGATTTAGTGCATTAATTAGATATTCATCGCTGCAAATTATTTTATCATAAGGGATACATATCATACACACTCGTATCGAAACATGGAATAATTATGATTATTTGTAATAAAATTAGAAAAAGTAAAGTGTGAGTGTGACAAGGGTGACGAGACGTCCCGTATTTTAAGGGGCATTATTTTATTTCACAGATTGTCCAATGTCCCGTACGACTGTGTCCAGGACGCCGTTTTGTATCGTATTTCATGATTTTGAACACATTCAAGAGAGAATATTTTTGCATTTTACTTTGTTCTCGAATGCGAAAACAAGAAACGGAAACTCACGATAAAAAGATTTGTAAATCTTTATGTATTATTTTTGTGAAAATTTCCTTGATACCTACTAAGAAGAGAAAGACTATGTAATCAGCAGTAGATATAAACGTAGAGTGTGCGTTCATGCTCCTATTATAGCCTTTCAAAAATGTGTATTCATTAATGGCCATCATTCTAATTGGATTAGTGGCATAATGAACCAAGCCTGTAGAGGGACCACAACATAACTTAAGTGGGAAAATTCAGGCCTTTTTGGATGACAATCTAATTTTGTGATATATTTCAGAATCATGTATATATTTTACCCATTTCCCTTCCCTGTTTCCCCTTCTGTTTTTCATTTATTTATTAATTATTTGTTTGTTTTCTTGGCATTGGACCCCCCCCCCCCCCCCTTCTGGGAGCACAAACATCTCCCCATGTATACGCCGGCAATTTGGTTTATTAAGTTGTGATATGTTTTCACTTCATTTCATTTCATTTCATTTATTTCACATTAAAAACCAATACACACAATTACAAAAGACAGAAAAGGAAATTACTCCATGTATATATAAAAGAGAGAGAGAAAAAAAAAACATACAACAAAATTAAAATACGATGGTAAATAATGTGACCGGGGCTAGAAAAAGCAGAGCTTATCGAGTCTAGCCCCGGCAGAAATGGAGAATACGAGAAGGAAGGAGAGGCCCACCCCGGGAGCACGTACGGTCAGAGGCATTAGGCACTCTGACCGTGACCAACTAAGCTCCTGGAGTAGCTCTCTCCTCCAGTGAACACTTTAAAATCAACCTAATGGAAATAAGGGGGGGGGCAGAAAAAAAGGGAATTAAAACGAGTTACACACTGATTTTGTTTAATGATTATTTAGAATTGCACAGATAACTTTTGTATTTCATCTTAAACTGCCGTAATGACGGACTTTGTTTGATGTTATCATCTAAAGCAGACCATACTAGATCGCCCTGATACCTCACACTTCTCTGTCCTGTAGTGGTCCTGAAATATATGCTATGTAATTTCTTTGAGTTACGAGTATTATGACAATGGACATCACTATTGCATTTAAACCAATTTTGGAGTGATTTTGGTAGTAATCCCTTTTCAGACCTGTACATGAATTCTCCAAGTTGTAACTTACACAGTTCGTATATAGTTAGTACTCTAAATTGTTTAAAAAGGTCTTATGTTGGCATATTCAGCGTCATCAACTTTTGCTTTTAAGAAAATAGCAAGGAAATGTGGGAACATCTGTTTGTCATTTTGAACATTTGTTTAGATTTCCTTCCTTTTTTCAGTGCCGATTTTTTGTATTTTTGTACTGCCATATTTCATATTCCTAAAGTCTACTTAGCAAAATGAGCAAAAACCAATGAGAGAAGGTTTTTTTTTTTGCTCATCCAAACAGAACAAAATTAGTACCCAATTTTCAAAAGTCAAAATTTAATATTATAAACATGGAAATTATCACGGAAAGGACAATATTAACAAACATTTATACACAAATGCCTTATATTTTATTTGACCTGATTGCTTGTCTTTCCATATTCCCTTCCTATATTGTAAATCGGCACACTAAGACCTCAAGATATGGTAGACAGGTAAATTAAAATTAAATCACATCTATTCTCTCTGCATTGTTTTTAAAGAAGCAGATAATGGATAAATTCATCAGAATTATTTGCGGTATCTATGTAAATGAATCAAATCATGTGTCGATTACAGCATAAAACTAATCAACTACTCAACTCATGACAACAGACATACTGAAACTTCCCGTCCTATACCAGTCCGAGTAAAATTAAATGAATGAACAGAGATACAATGGAACCTGATTTTTTTCCTCATTCAAAATTAAAAAAATCTTGAGAATATATTAATGAGGTTATTTTGCATAATTTAGAAATAGGGGCGACAGCCCGGCGAGGGAATTGGTATTTAATAATTAATAATTTACTATCGGACCAACTAATGTAGATAGTGAAGGGGCTTGGTGGATTCCATAACTTCTGAGGACTAAGGAGAAAATGGGAAAAGGGAAGAAAACTAAAGGAAAGGGTGAATTATATTATAGTTTTCTCAAATAAGGTGTCGAAATCTAGAACACAAAATTATTTTTTTTAATAAACTTTCATTGCAGTACCACTTCAATCATGTAAAGATTACTTTGTTGCAGTACATTATATTGTTGACCACTTTATTATAACCATGGATCCTCCATGTTATAACCTTGCTACCGTTACAGTTACGAATATAGCAATGTCTTTCCTCTGTTATGTATACTACAAAAATAAAGACTGTTATAATATTGACTGAACACTTTATTATAATCCTGCTTCTGTAACCTTTCTAATCTATTTGCATGTGTATGTATGAACATGTCTTTATTTTTGTAATACCAATGCAAAATACATCAATCATGTAAAGAGGTTTGTGCAGTTCTCATTCATTCAAATCACTTTGCTAGAACAATGTCACTGTTAAATTTACGGATAGTATTTCATAATTGCTAGCATTTTAAAATGTCAAATCATTTCAAATCATTTTCAATGTATTTGTTGTCTTTGTAACAATATGTTTACACGCAGACATGCAAGAGACGACTCTGTCTTACTTAAACTTTTAGGCCCTATCTATTCACACGAGTATTTTAGTAGTGTAATTCACAACTAATTTCTTATCTGTTAATTCGTTACTATTGCTCTAATTTACTTTTCTCAATTGTATTATTTCTCTCTCTTTTTTTTCCCCTTTTCTCCTTTTTTTCTCACGCATTCTATGATTCATGGATCTTATACATGATTTTATTTCGAGATCCAATCTATATCTTAATTTCAGTTGCTATTTTTTAATTTGTTTTATTTTCCCAATAAATTTCGTTATCAAATCGCTTAGGTTCTTAATGTTGCTGATGTTCATTTGTATAAGGTTGTTGTGACAGTAGTTGAACATTATGTTTGTTTTTGTTTTTTCTTATGTCATCGTAAATTGACTTTCCTTCAGTTGGTATTCGGTCAGAATGTATGAAATATCGGAACCGAATATAGGCATGGGACTTATCATAAAATAAAAGGTTTACTCACTGTGTACTATATCAGACCCCTCCCCACACAAACACAAACACTTACACAACACACACAGACACGCACACCCTCACACATACAAACAGATATGAATTCCTCGTTACGGGCCTGAAATGTGTTTGAATATATCCATAAAAATTTGGTTATTCACTACTTTTAATGTTGCATTAACTGCAAGGATCACAGTAAGAACAATTCCAAGCACTTAATAGCTTGTCCAATTTCACACCAGATGTGAACATCAAAATGAACTTTCACTATCCGGTGTCAGTCAATGGCCAGCCGCGCGGGATACCGTGTTGTCGATAACTGCATATAATGTCAGGCAGTACAAATTATACAAGATTAATTCATGTAAATTATCTTCAAACATTTGGGGTTTCTCTTGACATTATAAAATTGAATGGTATACAAATAATGAATGTTTCTGAGAGCAATGGACACAATACTTCATGAGGTGAAAGATGAAATGATCCATTCAACGAGGCGTAGCCGAGTTGAATGGATCATACATTTCATATTTCACCGAATGAAGTATTGTGTCCATTGCACGAATGATAAGAACATTCATTATTTGGTTTATATGACACCTAAAATAGATTCTTTTTCATATGGAATTTATGAATTTCGATGCAAAATATGCTCATGCAGTGCGAGCTCGGTCTGTTGATTGTCGCGTACAGTATACAACCTATCACTGCACATGCTGCAGCAGTCTCGTTGCGCCTGTGCAATGGACAAAATCGTATGGATCCAAAATTGCACGATGAATGGATCCAAAATTGCACGGTTGATGACGTCATTGTAAAATGGGCTGAATGGTCGATATCAAACAACCAATCAAATGACAAGGATCTATCTAAGTGTCATATAAAATTTGATAAGTAACTCAAAACATGCTGTGCATTTTACTCACCTTCCACCACAAAGTCCATACTACCATCAGTACCCGCAATATCACATCGATAAATCCCATCATCTGTTACTTCTACACTAGAAATGGTCATCACTGAATGTGTATCTGTTAATGATGTTACATCAAAGTTACTGAAATTTTCATCAACAGTGTTGCGGGTCGTTCCAACAAAGATAATTTGTTCTGTACTGTCATCTACCCATATAATTAAAGGTGCTGTTCCACCTGAAATATCACATGTGAGTGTGACATCAGTCCCAGCTGCTGCTGGTGAAGTACCGGTTATAGTTGCTGTTTGCCCATTGGTTCCTGGAATAAATCGGGTGAGAAATAAACAATTAATCAAGATGTTATGGTATATGAGGTAAAGTACTAAAATCGCTTTAGAATACACAACATGTAGCCTCTTACAAAGTTTTGATTTAAAGCTTTGGTTGCCAAGTATTAACTTGACAGCTCGAAAGCCTTTCCCTTGCAAAAAACTGACCTAACCAAGTAGTAAAATTGACCGTTAGTTAAATGCAATTGTTCTTATATATTCGAATTACTAAAAAGTATTTTTTTTTTCAGATTATATTTTAAAGATTTATATGCCAAAGATTATTGTTTAGGCGATAGAGCTGCCTAGCTAAAAACTAAACATGTTGTGTCTCACGGATCTAATCACATATATTTTGAACTAATCCCTCATTTTGATTAGTTGCTGATCAGTTAATCAACGACTCAGATATAAGAATGAAATCACCTCCTTTCGATCACTCCTAATCCTTTAACTGACTTCAAGATAATTACCCATTACAAGCAGCAGAACAGCAAATCCACGTAATGAAACAAGGCCAGCCATCGTCATGGTCATATGTATGGTAAACAACATGTGGTTTTCTTGCTCATGGAATGTTCAGGCTTGTGACGATCGTCTGCGTTCATGGAGCGGGGATGATCGCCTCTTTTCGAGAAAATTAACCGGGGGAGCTATTCACGAAAGGATGGGATCTTGTACCAATTGTTTATTTGTGTGTCTGTGTAAGTTTGTTTTGAGGGTGTGGAGGCCTATACGTTCAGTGAGGGTGTGTGTAGACGCGTGTGTGTAACAGTACTGAGAAAGGAAAGAAAAAAAAAACACAATTTTGTGCATTTTTATTTTATGATTATTGGTTTTCAATAGTATCGGCGATGCATGTGCGGTGACCAGTTTGCGGTACGTGGAAACTACCTACTACTACTAGCAACTTGCGATGGAAAATCAGTTTTAAAGTAATTTGCTTCAGTTCACGACAAATAAAAGAAAAGAGAAAAGAAACAATTTTTGCTCGCTCACAACTTATTATAAATTTTGCCCGATACGCCATATCTTGCCCCCCTCAAAATTGTTGACTCATTATGTCATCGTTTTGTTTCATTACACTTCTACGCAAATGCAAATTTATTCATAATAGAATACACTATAATTATAGCAATATGCAACATTTATATAGCGCATAATACAATGTTGTTATTTCTCTTTGTGGATTTGTTGGGGGGTTCTAGAATTACTTCATTATGCAATTTTATCTAAAATCACGAAAAATAATGGAAGTTCTCTTTTTGTGTCCTAATAATCAGTGGCGTAATGATCTAAAAGTTCGGAGGGAGCCAGATATGTCATATCCGGCAGAATTTAAATAAAAGTTGTGAGCGGGAAAGCAAAAAAATCCGACATTTTTAATGCAAAAAATCTAAGTTTGTATCATATTTTGAGCTAAAAATATTCTAAAAATTATATTATATTTTACCCTTCTTTCGTTGGTTTTCTTTTCATTCCTTTTCTTTCCTTATTTTCTTGGTCTTGATTTTTTTTTAGGGGGAGGGGGCAAGCGCCCCAAACGCTCCATCTGTACGCGTCTGCTAATAATCTTTAAAATTATATTGTTGTTAGTGTTTGATGAATACTTTTCATAAAAATGAATGGTTCAGAAAAATTCTAAACGCAGACTTTCGTGAAAATCTCCCCTGGTTGTCCCAAAAAGGTGCGTTAATTTTAATCCCCTTCCTCAACCCACCCTTTCAAGGAAAACTCTCCCGGTTTTCTCGAAAGGGTGCGGCTACCCCCGTTCCGTGAACGCAGGTGATCGTAACTAGCGTAAGGTTTTTACTTCAGATGGTTACCAAGTCAAGTTCATCTCCAAGATCTAGTTTTTCAAAGTAAGGATATACAGTATATTAAAAACATTTATGATAGATTACCAATGATCACTAATTGATTTGTTGAAAATTGCATTGGAATCGCTGAAAGAAAAAAAAATTCACGATCTGGTTGGCAATTTTTACATTTTGTACATGGTTTGGGAAAAAAGAGGAGAGCTGAAGCCCACCTAGCACCCCCCCCCCTGTTTCTGCATCCCCTGCACTTTTAAAACAAAGTAGTCAAATGGAACACACAAAAGTATACATTTCTAATACTAAGTGGGCTCTACCTTTCTCCAAGATCGCCATGCTCTATTGATCAGTATTAGAGGTTCTCAGCTTTTCTACTCCCGAGATGTTAATCCTAATCAACCAGAAATTGAAAGTTGTTAAGTACAAGTTTCGTATACTCTGGTTTAACTTCTAGGAGGGTTTTGAATAATCGCCATCTCAGCAACCTTGGGCAGCATATCTGATTAACGTAATAACTAAATAGCATGATACCACTATCTATAACACTGTAGCTCTTGACTGAAAAAAAATTAAAATAAAGCAAAATATAATGTCATGTATGGCATTTGGGGGTACACGATTTTGTACGTCAGCTATTGTTTCATGTAGTCTTTGCCATCCCTTTTCAGTGCAGGTTAATCGTGCCAAACACATTAACATCTCGTTTACCATTGACATTTTTTTTCTCAAAGCGGGCCCTATGCGCACAAAATAAATTGAGTGATTGGATATCAGTAGGTGAAAGTTCCTTTAGTACAGACCAAAATCATTATACCTGAAATTGGTATCCTTTTGCATTGGAAGAGGATTTATTTCCAACAACAAAAAATAACGTAGTCTCGGCATAACTTCATAGAATTTGTTCAGTGCAGTATTTGTGATATCATCCACATCATATCTGTTTAAGCATGGCCCTGAGAAGCGATGCCGCACCATATAGGCAACAACACATGGAAATCAGGTTGGTATACTAAAATGTAGAAATTTTACCAAAATCACCTAAATGTTGTTAATTTTGGAGCCTTACACCCTCTTTTTCGCTTGTAATTTTTTTCTGGGCCCAATCACAATAAACAATAAGTTCATAACACATTTTACCACACTGAACATAATAGTTCATTAAACAACTCACCTTATCCAGTTACCAACGATACATTTTGTTTGTATCCGTCTTGACCTATTTGGTATGTTTGGCGAGCACAGTGCAGCTCTACGACCTCTGAATTCCTTTTGTCAATGTAAACAAATTTTTCTCGTGTTCCTGCTTTCAAAGTTGAGTCTCCAGTCAGTATATATCCGTTTGTCATGTTATAAAGAGGGCGTTACAACAGATAAAGTCGGGGTTATAATTGAGCACGATGCAGCCTAGAAAGTAAAGAAACTTTAATTTTCTTGTGAGGGATGTCAATAGTCGCCTTAGGTAATAACGAAGGGAGTACCCATTTAAGGCTGAAATGTCATGGTTTCAATAGATATATTAAAATCAGACAAACAGTGAAGAACTAACAAAGTTTTGACATTTCAAAGGTTTGCATTATCTCGGTGAAACAATGTTCTATGTACTCATGAATATGCAATGAGGATGACATTACCCCACTAACATTTTTCATTATCCGAAATGTTTCCTCTTCATTGTTTTTTTTGTCATCAAAGAACGTAAAATATAGGATTGATTTCTAATTTACCGTGTAAGATCATCATGACTGAAACTTGTTTCATTCTAAGGAGAAATGCTAATACACATATGAAAACATGGATTAGTTTTATCTTTTTATATAGTAACAAACAAAAAGAAAAGTGGGGATGTAACGTCACCAGCCAAATGGATCTATATTATTTTTTTAAATCAAAATTTGATGAAAAGTAGAATTTTACCCTATTTATTTAGACATGATTATTTTTAGCCTTGGGTGTCGCTTTAAATGTGGAAATCCACCCCAAACAAAAAGTAGTGTTGATTTAAATGAGTAAAATTAACAAGTAACGCGTTGAAAATAAAATTTTAGGAGTGCCTATGTACACAATAATAAAAAGAATAAGAATCAAATGATCAATTGAATCAATCGCTGATGTGGTTTACCATGTTTACGGTACACCGTGTGGAGTGTTATCGAAACAGTGGAAAGAAGTAGAAAGGAATTGGATAGGCGAGAAAGTGGAAATTTGAGAGTAGAGTATTCTTTTCTTGAAAATAGTCCTGAAAAGGACTGTAAACCAGAAGAGATTGATGAGATTGAAGAAACAGCTTGAGTAGTAGGCTGGATGAGGAGTTGCTGGCTTGAGTCGGCGAGTAGAGATGATGAGTAGAAGCAGTAGAGAGACTCGACGTTTCGGGCAGGTTGACTGTCCGTCTTCACCTGAAGGCTGACAGTCAACCTATAACTAAATTCCGTCTAGCTTTTAATCATGCTATTACTGATAATAGACGCATCCGATCAATTCCAAGTGGAGTGAAGGATTTGCTGTCACACTAAACGGCAAATGTCTGATAAGATTTAAAGAGGCCAAGTGCCTTGGTGATATTATCGAAGAAGATGTATGATGGACAGTCAAAGTGTGATAAAGCGAACAAAAGTTTATGTTCAAGCTAAATCTCTTAAACTCCTATTCAGTGTAACCGTCCTCCCTCATTTTGATCACTATTCCTTTGATTAGTCGGAAAGATTTCTAAGACAATCTGTTTAATAAAAAAAAATCAAAAACTAGCTGCACGTATACAGTGCGTATCAATAAAACGTTTACACTTTGGAAAAGTCATGGGAATCGAAAAATATACAATATTGGGATAATTTCTTCACATATATTCTTGGGTTTGGCTATCAAATGAAAGCAAACATTTTGAGAGAATGTTACAATAGAGTGAGCACTGTCCATTTGTGTAAAGCTCGCATAAGGCGTCTTGTCAAAGGTGTGCGTGCGTCTTTACCTTTATATTCTACGGCGAACCCGCTCAGCGTGCAGTTGTCCATTTTTCTTTCTACGGGTCAGTGCTCTTGCCATTCAAGACGCCAGCGTGCCCTTTTGCAGCGAAAACGGAAGCGTGCGCTTTTATCTTTTCTTTTGACACCCCCCGGTTGGCTCTCCGATGAGATGTTTTTGCATGAGCGCCCTCTATGTCCACGATATCGGCGTTTTAGGCAAACTATTAAACGCCCGATCTGTATTCACTGATCGGAATATCGTTGTGTCCTTTTATCGGTGTGCCTAGTCCAATGGGGTATATATTTTCCAAAGTTACGCTTTCACAATTTATTTTGATAATTTTTCGTTTCAGGTTTCAGTAGTGACAAAGTTCAATTAGATTTAGATTTTATTTCTTTTTTTAGAACAATTAAGCTTTAGCACGAGTTGTTTTATTTTGAAGAATATACCGTTAAGACATTGACTTTCTAAAAGTAAATGTTCAGGCGCGGGTAAGATTTTTTTCATCACACTGAGCCCACACAGTCAGCATTGTCGGGTGAAAAGGAAAAATATGGAATTGTCCTTAACTTCTTTGTAAACGAAATGCAAAACCCTTCGCAAAAGATGCAATATAAATCATACCTGGGTCCTAAAATGATGGTATTTAAATTTCTACATTGAAACGAGCTACTGTGACAAAAAATAATAAACACTTAAAATGCAAGCGTTTTTTATGGGAAAAAATATAAAACTAAGGGCATCGTTGAAATTCATATTTGAGCTAAACATAGGCCTATATCTAATTTATTGTACATATGTTTAAACATTAACATGTTAGAAACTAATATATTCACACATAAAACAGATGTCGTGCAAAACAAACGAATAAAATATCATTAATTTGAACTTTTAAAAAATAAATTGGATGCTCAAGCAGTCATATCGGTCATTGTTGATTAAATGCACAATTCTTGAATTTCATTGCCCGAAATTTAGAACAAAAAGTACTTTCGTTACTTTGTAAGACCATTTCAAACATCTTTACCTTCAAACGAAATCAAAAGCACTTAACAAATTAGTATTAAAATTATCAAATTTGAGGTAGTCTTGACCATGAATTTAGTTAAATTTTTATAAAGGAATTATAGCGTCTTTTAATGAATCCCGTTCTAAACTTTGAATGACCGATGTCTCCGGGGGAAAAAATATCGCGTGAATTAAAATGCAAATTAACACATTTAAGTGACTCCGACATGAAATCGGACAGGAAAACCTATATTATATTTTTACCTGGGATCTGTCTTTATTCTCTTATCAATTTCCCCTGTGATCTAGAGTACTAAGTGACCAAGTGTTCTTGATTACCATCCAGGAGCCACAGAACCGAAGGGGTCTGGGCTGAAGCCTCCACACTATTTTCCCCCAAATAGCGTACAAAACGTAAAAAGTACAATGAGTTTATGCATGGTGATCCCCCTTCAAAACTATTCTGCAGTTGGGGGAGGTTTAATTATTTCTTTCAATTTTCCAGTTCTACTCACAATATTTAATTTTTTCAACTTAATTTTATGGCTCCTTTTTTTCATCCAACTTCATTTCTTCCTTTGAATTTGTCTAAATCTTTTCTATACTTATTTCTTTAACGTTCACGTTTGACTTATGCAGTACGTGCATATTGCCGTTGATTTCTTCTTCCTATCAAATATCTGAATTTATCTGCAATGTGTGTGTGTCAAAATGCAAATTAGATTCCCAGTGTCTAAGGTAAACATAATTTACCGACGTAAAGTAAGTAATACGGAAGGCTCTTTGGCCTATGTTTCCCTTCTAACTTTGTACTTCACCTCTTAATCGCATAGTTGTATTCTGTATAGCTTTTTTATTTTTTTATTTAAATACTTTTACACACAAACAAAAATCAATAAACGTTCAGGAAATGGTAATGCATCGGTCACATTTGCTCTACGGCGGCCGCACGGCGAGTCGAAAACAGCCGTTTTATTCATTTTTAATTCAAACCACCTATATTTAGCTGGTACGAAAACTGTTAAAACGGCTGTTTTCGACTCGCCGTACGGCCGCCGTAGAAAAAAATGTGACCGAGGTATTAGGCATACTAGATCGAGAAGGATGAAGTGTATGCTGGCGCAGATCCTGCCGAAGTAACACAATACAATCTAATAGGCGCTGTATTTATTTTGAACAATAGTTGGCCTCTCAAAAGTATTGTGCTCTATTCTGTGACCTCTACTAAAAGAAGTCAGTGGGTCTATATTCTGCACCTGGAGGGTACGGTAGTGATTCCGGGGGGGGGGTGGCATCCGGCCCGTGCACCCTCCCCCTTTGAGAGCCATTATCAATTTGTTAATGTAAATATGCCATTTTTACACAAGTGTGCCCCCTTTGAAACTCACAGCATGTATTTTAATGAGGATATGTCGTTCATGCACAAGTGAGGACCTTCACTTTCGCCTGGTAAACACCCCTTTTCCAAATATATTTGATAATTAAAATGCACGGAGAGATGATAGGAAAAGAATATAACTCGAATGTATATATTAAGAGTAGACCTATAAAGAGGAAAATTACATGGTTAATTAAAAATGTGTTGATGAAATATCGGTGGAACGTTATGTTATAATTTCCTGCGCCAAACAGGTTTTATGTAATATTGCTCTTTATAAAGACAAGTATTAAACTACATTAAATGTCGAAATGCTGATAAATATAATGGAAAAGATATTAAAATACACATTACGAAAAGAACCAAAATCAAGGCTCTAGTATCGACAAAACGAGTACAAGAAAACTACCCATTTGATGCTCATTTTAATTCCCCGAAAGCCGGACGTTGAAAATGACCTGGGCCAGTGCGTTGCTAGCTGTATTTAATGGGAGAGCTCGGCTTACCCAATTGTCAAGGTAGATTTAAATTACCCCATTTTTGATTGGGGAGATTATCCTATTGTTGAACATAGAGGTGGTCTGACTGGTGGCGGATTTCAATAGAAGGATGACCCCTTGATTGGTGGGGGTATTTCAATGGGAGATTACCACTTTGTCAGCGCGGGTGACTGTCTTGATACTTTGGTGTGTCCCCGATGTGTCTTTTACTCGAACACCGTGTTTGCAACTAATCCCAATTAATGAGACTATTTGGCATCAAAATGAAAGTCTAACTTCCACCCTTTTCATAGATTTCGTTTGAAAATATTTACAGTGTACGTTTGAGGTAAAATTGAAATATGAGAAGGCGCTTTTTTATGTAAACCAGATATGATTTGTTCATAAGTATTTTTATAATAAATGTTACAAAATCAAGTTTCATAGAACAGATGTTATACTCGATTTAATTACAACCAAAATAATTCAAAGTCATCAAGAGGCTAAGTATCATACTAAATAATGCAAGCATGATTTGTTCAGGCGCGGGGAAGATTTTTTTTTTCAATCCCACTGAGCCTGATCTCTTTTTTTTCATACAAAAGCCGGGATAGACATGTGGTTAAATAAGCATTATTAATTGGATTCGTGCTTTCGGGAAAATAGCAGTTATTCACGAGCAAGAACATTGAACTGTTCAGTGTTGGCACCACTGCGATGAAGTTAATACGAATTGTGTTTTTGAACAGGATCAAAACAGGATCAAAATAGTAGAAGTAAAAACGTTAAGCTTATTATATATATATTAATCATTCTGAATTATGCATTATTCTGGACTACACGTGTCTATAATTGAATGATTTACATGTATTCAATCAGTGGCAGATTTTAGGGTGGGGGCACATTTTACCTTGAACACTTTTTAGACCAAAAAGTTGTCACTAAAATAGGGCATTTTGACCCGTTTAAAACGTGGTGTTAAAAAATTAAGGTCTTTACTTGTGTGTGAACGACATATTCATATTACAGATATTTGCTGTGACTCTCAAAAAGTGAGTACACTTGCAGGGGCAGATCCAGCCTTCGCCAAAGGGGGGGGGGGTCTTTTTAACCACATTACCCCCGATCAGCCGCTCAAATCTGATTTTTGTTTGTTTAAATAAATGTAAAATAATCTCATAAGCCTTATTTAAATAGTGCGAGCGCGAAGCGCGAGCTATTTTTTTTAATTATTATTATTCCATGTATTTTGTCCTAAAATGGCATTCTGGCAATGCTTGTGATCCTAAACGAGATGAATAAATTTAATATACGCTTTGATCATTCTGATAACGGCTGATTGCAGTTAGCCATGAAGACGTGACATATTTCAAAAGTCAAATAACGCGAGCGCGAAGCGCGAGCTGAATTTTGACCTTTCTACCTGAAGAATTGAAATTTTTGTAATCATGAAAAAGTTGAATATATAACAAAGCAACTGATGCGAGCGCGAAGCGCAAGCGGAAAATTCGAGATTTGTAGGAAAATTGTGAGTGGATATGGATCACAGTTAAAGGAGCTGGTATGTTTCATTATTATTACTTTGAGTTTTGACATACATGTAGGACCGGGACATTCTAAGAACATTATTCCATCGTATGAAAATTATGACTGTCTTCCTATTTCTCTTCCTATCAATGCGCGAGATGAAACCTGTCGATATTTCATTCTGAAAAAGGGACAATTTATCATTAAATTAATTTATTTATCTAATAAGCCTAATCAGAGCGAGAAATCAGTCGATATTATAGCCTGAAAACTGGCCATTTAAAGCACTTTTGTAATAATGAATAAGATGCATGAGTTAATATATTTTTAACAATCAATGTGCGCGCAAATCGCCAGCCGAAAATTGTTGATAAACTGTCATAAAATGGAGATTTTAAGTAGTTTGTTATAGAATTAATATTGAATTTTTTATAACTCACCAATCAAAATGCGAGCATGCAGCGCTAGCTGATACGTTTTTACAATCTGACATGAATAGGGATATTTTGATAACTATATGGCATACAGGAAAATAATAGGTACCTGACAAATCAAATTTTGTGAGCGCGCAGCGCAAGCAGAAAATGTTAATATTCAAACATTCAGACAATAAAAAAGAAATTTTTACAAAACACTTTTTTTTTTAAAGTTCGATTTCCGAGCTGAAATATGTTATGTATATCGACTTCAAAATTTGATATTTAAAGTTCCATATATGTAAATCACCTAAAAGGTAATGCGAGCGCGAAGCACGAGCGAAAATTTTATATAATGACATGACAGATTTTTTTTTATTGTTTTCGAAGTCTGCCCCTCATCTTATTTATTCACTCGTTTTCCTCCTCTCATGTGTACCATTTTTCTCCCCTCTTTTCCTTTTTTTGGTCTTCCTTTCCCCCTTTTTTTGCTCCGCCAATAGGGGGAGGAGGGAGGGCGGACCCCTTGCCCCACCCCTGGATCCAACTCTGGAACAATCTACCAAAAAGTATTAAACAAGCAAATTCAAATTGAAGAGAGAAATTCAAATCCGTGTTAAAACCTTTTTTTGTTAAATATAGCTTTCTCTCCGCATGTGAAGCCCCTCAATTGTTTACAGCCTACTGTGAACTGTACAACTACTTTATTTTTGGTGAAATTCCTTCTCTCTATATATTTTTTCCTTAGCGTTTAGATAAACGTTTTGTGCTAAGTGGTATACAAATAATGTAAATTATTATTAATTAATGGCGTGCGTTTCCCGATCTCCGTATCGAAATCAATATTAATGAGAGAGCGCAATTTCATTGTTCTCGCTCTAATGGGGGAGGGGGGGGGGGGGGGTCAGTGTTCTATCAAGCAGAAGACGTAGGCCTATATGTGCATAAGTTCATGTCATTGGTGTAATGATAAAGAATCTGATGAATTCTGTTTGTCGACGTTATAATAAAATTAATACAATCAATATAATTCAGGTACACCGCTTTAATTGCATGGTATCATGCATCCATAAATCGAAATAGCCGATGTATTCAAAACGTACGTAGCCGGGATGGCATGCAGTTCGGATGTTACAGTACTCTAACATTATAATAATCTCGTATTACAAATGCCAATTTTGCGAAAATGCACACAAATTCATAACTTGATAGACTCTGGGGAATGATGTCGATATAAAAATCGCATCGACCTCGATATGCAATCATGTTTGATACTGCGTTCGACTTGAGAACCCGCAAAATCTTTTCCAAAATTAGATGAAGGCCATCCATTCTCTCTATTTTTAATTTAAATATAATCTATGTATTTCAGGATCATGATGTGAAAACCCTTTTAAAACAAATATGATAAAGAAAAAAACGCGTCTCAAGTTATACATGGTTCATTGCCGCAAAATATACCAATCATCTTCATTTGTTATCATTTAATCATCAACATTATCACTGATATTATTATTCGTATTATCATGTCTGTTAACATCACTTCAAAGTTATAATTATCATTATCATCATCACTGTTATAATCATCACCATCATCATTCATTCATTATCTATTTACAATCGTTCTCCAATATCAATTTTATATTTTATATAATTAAGAATATATGAAAGATAATAGTAATGATTATGGTGATGCTGGTAATCATGAACATTAGATCCGTTTTGTGAGATAATTTATGCGGTTTTACGTGCTAATCGCTACTCAATGATGGTGAAAGAAAGAAGTCGGGACGGTAGTTACTGTATACACGCACTTTAATACACTATAGTACAAAAGATTCCCCATCGGACGGGCCAACGGTCTTTTGAAGTAGGTTCGTCTATTGAAATTATGACAATAATCACGACAGCGGATATGGGGAACTATTCTCTGAGCGCCTTTCCCATTCATTGTGGTCTATAGCGAACCCGCTGAGCATGCCATTGTCAATTAATGATTCTCTACATGGGTGAGTAATCTTGCTCTTTCATGACCATAGGCCTGGGCAATCACTAAGAACAGTTCGATGAGTATTAATGCCAAGTAATCCTGAAAGGTGAATAATGTTCAATTCTCTTGCTGGAGAAGACTATATCATGGCCCCATTTGCTTTTGCTGTAGGCCAGTTGTGTACAACCTGATATAGATGATAAATAATTATCTTTCATCTATTTTAGAGTAATGATCTAATGTTAATATCATTCTACATAATTACCCTGAAGCTTACGGCCCCATATCTTCACCCGTGAAGTATTGAAATTTGAAGTTTAAATTATTGAACATCATGGCATCCTAGTATTGTACTGATTTTTACCATCACTGCAATATAGATAAAAACATAGAGTTAATTATACTCACATTGATTTTACTTTAGAACAAATTCACCCCCTTCCCTTCCCGCTACAACCTTTTTTTTCAGTCCCTTTCATTGTTTCCTTACCAAAATGATCCTAATTTCAATAACTATGATAATGACATAGATGATTTGCTGCTGACGATAATGATGCTGCTGATGATAGTGATGATAATGAACACTGATGATGATGATGATGGTGGTGGTGGTGGTGATGGTGAATGTGGTAGTGGTAGCCTTCGTGATGATGACAAATGAAAAATACTGAACGTTACGAAAGTCACACATTCAATGAATAATACCAAGAAACATACTTTTTGATGAAATAAAAATGACACACAATTTATGCAACTTGTAAGCCTCCCATTTAGTTTATTCTTATTTTTTTAACTGAATTTTGTCCGCTTACATTCCTTCTTGATGATGATTTAAAGCTTTTAAGTTTATAATTACATTGGTAAATCCCGGTCAGAAAAGTTCATGTCACCATTCCATTCTTGAGTACTATATTATATCAAGGAGATGATATCTCCTTGGTTATATGAGCATGGCCCTAAAATGATTGTGATGTGATAGGTATGAAATCAAATTTTATTGGAAAATTTAGCCCTTTTCACACATCCAGCCTCCGCCACTGCAAGTCTTCCCCTCTGTTCCCCTTTCACTCTTTCCCTTTCCCCCTTTTTTTTCTCTCCCCCCCCCCCCCCCATCGTCCACCAGCTCTCTCTTCTTCTTTCCCCTTATTTTCTGTCTCTATCCATTTCCATATTTCAATTTGTCCCCCCTCTCCCGTTGATTGTCGATCCTAAATTTATTCCCCACTCAAATTTCCTAGTTTTTTTTCTTGTTCAACTGTTTTTCCTCCATATTTTTTTCACCCTTCCTCTTCCTCCACCCCAATATTATTTTTTTATTATCTCTCTGTTTCCCCTTCCTTTTCTCTCCCTATCCTTCTTAGTTTTCTTCTTCCTCTTTTCATCTTCTCTTTTGGTCCCGCTTTTTTAAAACAAGGAGATAAGGAAATTTAAAGGTAAATTGTGTCATTGGTTTATTTCAAAACTCTCTTTTAAATTTCACTCTTTGCTTTCCACGATATTCATAAACAAGTTCTGAGTCCATACAATGTATTGCATTGGCCAGAAAGAACTGTTTTTATTCTCAAAAAAATATATAAAGATGAGAAGATTTGCCGAGTGAGCTTTTTTTTATTTATTTTTAAAACTAACATAAAAAATGAAGAGCGCCACCTTGAGACCAAATGACATCAATACCTGCTCATGAATATTCATATCTCTAGCTCTCGCCTCTGCGCGAGTCTCAATCAAGTGCCGATGCACGGTATGGACGCATGGGCGGGTACGGAGTCTGTACACCGTGAATGCACGGGTTTCTTTCCCGGTTTCTATTGCATTTCGTAGAAAGCGTGTACATTGAAAACAAAGTCTGACGGCTTTTTCCTTGCTTTCATCTTTGCTTCGTTGATCTGTATTGTTTCTCTATTTCTCCAGGGTACGGAGGGAGGGAGGGAGGGAGGGAGGGAGGGAGGGAGGGAGAAAGGTGCTTGTGAAAGCCAAGGGAGAGAAAGGGCTATATTCTTATTTATTATATTTTTTCTAGTTCTTTATATGTATTTTTGTTTTGTTTCCGATTCACTGAATTGTTATCATTTTCTTCAGGTTCTGTATTTTGATGTGTTCATTATTATCACGTGTAGTAATACGTTGTAATTTCTTAATTGTTTAAATAATAGGCCTATGCTACATTTTTTTAAAGGAAAAATTAGAAATCATTTTGTATTGAACTAGCTTGGCCGCCAATTTTGTTATTTGCTTTGTGTGTCCTATAGCTCTCCACCACTGAATTCGTCAATATACTGCCTCAACGTATTTATCAATTAAATTGGACAAATACCGCGTGGCCTAGTGTTTTTTTTTACAATATCCAGGGGCGGATCCAGCTTTCACTAATAAAGAGGGAGGGGGTTGAAAAATATTTTCCCCGATCGATCCGCAGCTCAAAGCTATTTTTTTTGTATCTATATAGTCGTAACAGTTACTCATAAGCCCTATAAAAAATGCGAGCGCGAGGTAAAATTTTCGGAAATCGTGTATTGTGTCCTGAAAATTGACGGATCCATGCAGCACGGGCCGGCTGTGCCCCCCCCCCCCCTTCAGAGGCACAATCATTATTTCTTATGTAAAAATATATCGATATAATCATTTTTTTTTGCTTGTCAAATTTTCCTCGGGAAAATGTGCCCCCCCCCCCTTTGAAAAATCCTAGATCTGCCTCTGAAGATTAATCATAATAATACAAAATAATCATAACGGTACGTAGGGCCTATGGTGCACCGGGTAGCGACTTCAGTTCCGTAAACTGTTCTCCCAGCGGGCCATGCTAATACCCCGGCTCTAGCTGGGCTAACTGCGCTCAAGCATTTGAATTAGTAAATGGTAGTTCCCTTGTTTGTTTTACTAAGGACTGTTTTTGTTTATATCGATTAGCTGATATTTCTTTAATTTGATATGAATAATACCTTTTTATTGTAATCGCTATTTTACTATGTTTTATTATACAAGGACCAAGATGAAAAAATCAGTAATTATACAACTCTGATCTTGTGAACCTTTTTAAATATGACTGAATGAATAAATAAATTAATTGGTATTGATAAATAGATATTCCATCGAACCTGAGGCAATGCGAACACGAAGCGCGGGCTAAATTGTTTTATGCAGTGACATGGTTCCCCCCCCCCCAGTCTGAATTACCCTCACCTTATTTTATTCATTCTTCCTCCTTATATTTTTTCTTCTCCCCCCACCCTCTGCTTTCCATTATATTACTTGTTTCCCTTTCTTTCCCCCTATTATGCACCGCCAATAGGGTGGGGGCGC
The DNA here is from genome assembly GCF_037042905.1 of Lytechinus pictus. Taxonomy (NCBI): domain Eukaryota; kingdom Metazoa; phylum Echinodermata; class Echinoidea; order Temnopleuroida; family Toxopneustidae; genus Lytechinus; species Lytechinus pictus. The sequence goes on from NC_087252.1 coordinate 6,954,008, forward strand.
CCCGTTGGCCTCCTGGATCCGCCTATGATACCGGTACGTCAGGCCTGTATATTATAAGCAATTGATGTTTATGTAACATCGATTATTAAACCCCCCCCCCCCCCCGAAAGTTTCTCTTTGTATTTTTCTTTTCAACTTGTTATGGTAGTATATACTAAACAAGTATCACGTTTGACTTTGTCCAACTTTGTGACCAAAACTTTAGTACGGTTTTCTCAGTGAAATTGATGATGACGTCTCCTGGGTGCCTCCCCCTTCACCCCACTCCTCCTTGGTCCTCTGGGCTTGGCGAATAAAATTGCGTACATATCATGGAGAGATATATCGAGGACATACAGCTAGGCGGAATTATTTGGGGAAGGGGTCTTCCATTTCTTTGTTATTCCGAAGTTCCGATGATGGTTCAGCGAATGTGCTCTATGCAAAATCACGTTTTGGCACGACTTCTAAGCGCTGGGCACGTCAACGGACAATAACAAAATAAATGCAAACATGTCATGGATCGAAATGGTAAAAAATATATATTTTAAAGAAAACCATCGTTATCAAAATTTGATGCAGTCAAACCAACATGTTTTGTTAATACCAGTTTCAACTTACATTAAAAATTATAACCCGAGGCCATATTAGCACCGGGGGTGGGGGAGGGGGGGGGGCAGAGAGCACTTGCACCCCCCCCCCCAAAAAAAAAAAAAAAAAAAAAAAATCTCAGTAGGAAAAAAATCTTTTTTTTCAAAATGGAAAGTGCCCTTCTTTCAAAATGATGTGTGCCCCTTTTCAAAATAAAATACCTTTTCTTGAAGTCAAACAATACATTTTAGGTAAGAAAATCACAAAAATTTTGGATCGCGCTTCGCACTCACATCATTTTGAAAGAAGGGCACTTTCCATTTTTTCCCTACTGGGATTTTTTTTGGGAGAGGGGTGCAAGTGTTTTGGTTACAACTTCTGCTTAAAATGTTCAATTTTCAAGTTTGAATATCACAAATTTTCAGCTCGCGCTTTCCGCTTGCATCAATTATTGTTTATTCTTGGTTTCAAAACTTAGAATGTCCATCAGGTTGAAATATCACAAATTTTCGGCTCGCGCTCGCATCAATTATTATTTATTGGTTTCAAAAAGTGCTTAGATTGTCCAGTTTTCAGGTTGGAATATCGCACTCGCGTCCATTATTCAGTTAGATACACATCTTTTTCATGACAACAAAAACAATAGCTCGGAATGCTTGATTTTCAGGTCTTATTAGTACATGCAATGTCCAAAATTTTGAGCCCGCGATTTGCGCTCACAACATCTCGCAAGGATGCTCTTTTAACAATAATTTGCGCGGTAATAATTGACCAAAAAGCGAGTTTCACAACTTCAGATTTAAAAATGTTTCCAAACCGCTTGCTTGCTACGCTCGCTCCCGGAAAAATAAAGCCTGATTACATATTTAATCAATCAGAAAAAGACTTCAAAAAGGCTTTGCTCAACTTAATTAGTATAAAACGCACAACTACTTAACGCAGATGATAATCTCATGGTGAAAATTTCAATTGCATAAAAAATACATATTAATGCCCTCTTTTGCCCCCCAAATGAAAATACGTTCCGCCGCCCCTGATTATCACCCATCGCACTTGCTGGTATTTTTATTTATCGTCATTCCCCCCTCTCAAAGAAAAAACTTATACTTTTGCCCTTTATTTAGCCTGCAATGGAACTTGCAGGAAATTTCATTTAAACGCGAGCATATCAAACAGGATGCAAATGGAGGTCTATTCAGCCGGTCATTATTTATACGCTTTGGATTCTTGTTTGCCTAGAAAATGTGAATATTTCAAGAGTTCTTATATTTTCACTACATCTTTGTCCTTATTTCTCTATATCCGTAGCTCCACCATGCGCGTATTCGAGGGCCCTCGGGGCACGCCCCCCCCCCCCCGGGTAGGCGAAAAAGGGGCGCCAAAAATAGGGAGAAAAGTGGAGGAAAAAATGAGGGAAAGAACAATAGAAAGAGAAAAGGGGGGAAGAAAGAGAGGAGGAAAACAAAAGAGGGAAAGGGGAGCGCCGAAATGATGTTCACCCTAGGGAGGGGGGCGCCCAATTGATAATCGACCTATAGGGGCGCCGAATTTAAGTCCAACATAGATAGGGGAGCCGAATTGATGTTTGACATTGGGGGCATCGACTTGATGTCCGAATTAGGGAGGCGCCGAATTGATGTTCGACCTTGGGGGTGCCAATTGATGTTCAGCCTAGGTGGGGGGGGGGCGAATTAATTTTTTACCTCGGGGCGCCGTATAGATGTTCCACATAGGAGGGGCTGCATTGAAGTTCGGCATAGGGGCACCGAGGGGGCGCCGAATTGATGTTCAAACTAGGGGCTGGGGCGCCGAATCGATATTTTCCATAGTGTTGCCGAATTGATGTTTGACGTGACATAGGGGGGCGCCGAATTGATGTTCAACATAGGGGGTGGCAAATTGATGTTCAACCTAGGTGGAGGGGGGGGGCGAATTAATGTTTTACCTCAGGGCGCCGTATAGATGTTCGACATAAGAGGGGGCCGCATTGAAGTTCGACATAGGGGCACCGAGGGGGCGCCGAATTGATGTTCAACCTAGTGGCTGGGGCGCCGAATTGATATTTTGCATAGGGTTGCCGAATCGATGTTTGACATAGGGGGGTGCCGAATTGATGTTCAACCTAGGGGGTGCCTAATGGATGTTCACCACACGAGGACGCCTATTTTATGTTTGTCCCGGTGCGCCAAATTCAGGTTCAATTAACCAAGGGAGGGGGGTGGGCGCCAAATTCATGTTTGCTCGCATCAAATACTCATCCTGTTCATGATTACCAAAAGTGCCTATAATTTTAGATCAGAATACAAAAAAAATCATCCTACTCTACGTTCTCGCATTAATTGTTTAGTAAGGTGACGATCCTGTTCATGGTTAGATAAGTGCTTAGAATGTCCGACTTTGGATCGAAATATAAAAAAAAAATCAGCTCGCGCTTCACGCTCGCATAAACTGTTTTGTTAGCGCTCATCTTGTTCATGATAATCGAAAATGCTTACTCGAATGTCCAAATATTAGGTAAGAATATGAAAAAATTTCATCTCGCTCTTTGCGCTCGCATCAATATTGTTTAGTTAGATGACAATCCTGTTCATGATTACCGAAAGTGCTTAGTCAATTTTTTTAAGCTCGCGCTCCGCGCTCGCACAATTGTTTAAATATATACCCATCCTTTCCATGGCTATAAAATATGCTTAGAATTTCCAGTTTTGGGTCGGAATACCAAAAATTTTACGCTCGCGCCTCTCGCTCGCATTAAATGATTTGTTAGATACCCATCCTTTTCATGATTACCCAATAATGCTTAGAATGTCCAAATTTTAGGTCAGAATATCAAAAAAATTTAACGCACGCTTCGCGCTCGCATTAATTATTTAGCTAGATACCTATCCTGTTCATGGTTATAAAAAGTGCTTATCATGTCCAGTGTTGGGTTGGAAATTCAAAAATTGTCAGCTCGCACTTCGCGATCGCATAAAATGTTGACAGATACCCACCCTGTTCTTGATTACCAAAAGTGCTCATAGATTTTTCAAAATTTTAGGTAAGAATATGAAAAATTATCATCTCGCTCTTTGCGCTCGCATCAATATTGTTTAGTTAGATGACAATCCTGTTCATGATTACCAAAAGTGCTTAGTCAATGTCAAAATTTTAGTTCAGAATATCAATCACTTATAGGCTCGCGCCTCGCGCTCGCACAAACAATTGTTTAAATAGATACCCATCCTTTCCATGATTACAAATTAGAATGTCCAGTTTTGTGTTGGAATATCAAAAAATTAAGCTCGCGCCTCGCGCTCGTATTAGATGATTTGTTAGATACCCATCCTGTTCATGATTACCCAATAGTGCTTAGAATGTCCAAATTTTATGTCAGAAAATCAAAAATTTTCAACTCGCGCTTCGCGCTCGCATTAATTATTTAGTTAGATACCCATCCTGTTCATGATTATAAAACAAATGTGAAAAGTGCTTATAATGTCCAGTGTTGGGTTGGAAATTCAAAAATTGTCAGCTTCCACTTCGCGATTGCATAAAATGTTGATTGATACCCACCCTGTTCTTGATTACCAAAAGTGCTCATAGATTTTTCCAAATTCTAGGTAAGAATATGAACAATTTTCATATCGCTCTTTTCGCTCGCATCAATATTGTTTAGATAATACATATACCCATCATGTTCACGGTTGCAATAAAACTCAGAATGTTCGATCGGAAAAGAGATGAAAATATCCCCTCCCTATTGGCGAAAGCTGGATCCGCCCCCGGTTAAGAAATTACAGCTCCCGCACATAATTTTAGCATGGTCTACCACTCTGATGAGAAGTTGAACTAAATTGAAACCCAAAAATGCTTAAAATTCTGTGCTTTCTGGTCGCATTTATTTTTTTCAAAAGGTGGTTAAAACATATTCATGGATGTTTTTTTTTTCATGAACACATTAAAAAGTGGTCTTCGATGCCTTTTTCACGTGATTATGAAATACGATAATTCAAACTGCATTTAAGGCACCTATGATTGCCGTGCTGGGCGGGTCGGGGTGCCATTTTCCGAAAAGTTCACAGGGGCGCCAAAATAGTTGGGCTCAATCATGGATCCTGGATACGCGCATGTCCGTTGGGCATCGTTTCCAACATTGTACCTCCTTATCTATACCGGCGTGATACTAGGCGCTAGTCCATGGATCGGATCGGTTTACTTCCATTTCGTCGTGATGCCAACTCGTCCAAATGCCAACTCGTCTACTATCATTATTTGGTCTACCATCAGTTCGTTCACTATCCACCTGCATGCATTCCGTCTAATAACCATCTGATCCAATAGTCATTTAGTCCATATACAATTTGGTTATTGGACGTGTTATTGTGCAAAATGAATGAAAATGAATTGGATACTGGACTAACTGGACCAAATGGTTGTTCGATGAAATGTTGATGGACGGATTGGCATTGCATGGACTAAATGAAAGTAGACCATGTGGTGAATGGATGAGTTGGCAGTTGACGAATTGGCAATTTACCAATGGACCTACTAGTACTAGGCCACTGAATTGAACTTGTCATGTGCCATAACACCTAAACTGCTTCCTTATATCCGATACCCCCTCCATCCTAAAGGGAAGGGGGAGAGAGAAGAAAGGAAGAAAGAAATAGATTGTTGAAAGGGAATCAAAAGAACGATCAAAAGGGAATTTGAACGCAACATAATATTATACTCTGTTATTGTTTGAATCGTTTCTCTCTCATGAAATTTATATTTTGAATATATATCGTTTCAGTCATTCTCATTATTTTACTGCATAGCGAATTACAAAACGTCCTATCCTCGTTTCCGCTAACCACACATGACATTATTTATCATTTTATTATTATCATGCAATGAAATTCATACTGTTTTTACACGCTGCGTCGGCTGCCACTTGACTACCTTGTAAATATTTTTCTGATGATATTCAGTTGAAATCAGTGGCGTTCAAAATAAGGCTTGGGGCTGTATGGATTCCCAAATTTGTCACGGCCAAGAAAAAAAAGGAAAGAGAGAAGGGAAACTATTATCTGAATATCATGTCAAAATCTATCATAGATTACCAAAAAAAATCAAGATTTGTGCCCTATATTTATATCTGGCCCCTTCATATTTGTTATGTTCATTATTTACGCCACTGGTTAAAATTAAATTCAACTTAAAACATTTTCCCTTTATCATTGCATTATACATTCATGAATAGTGAAAGCATGTTCATAACATCTTTCTGTATTTTTCGCTGTTTATACAATTCCTAACCTTAGGTTGTGTGTATTCCTTATGTTCGCATTCTCAATGTTATTTTCTCTTTATTTCAATATTATTCTCACAAACTTTATTATGGTATGCATATTCAAGAAAGTATTACTTGTTTGCTTGCCCCATGACAGCTTTGCCTTCACTTTTGCAGATCGGAGTGTCTCTCAGTCAGTATTCAGAGCTATTACTGTATTCTCCTTGACCCCCCCCCCCCCCTGTGAGTTGTAAACAGTGGCGTAGCTACGGGGGGGCCTGGGGGGCACATGCCCCCCCCCCTGAGATTTGGTGTGCCCCCCCAGGTGCCCCCCCCCCCCCCTGAAAAAAATTGGCACAGTAAAAAAAAAAAAGGAGAAAGAAGAAAAAAGGGAAAAGAAGAAGAAAGACAGAAGAAAAAAAGAAGAAGAAAATAAGAGGAGGAAGACGAGTGAATGAAATAATGTGAAGGGAAGACTTGCAAAAAAAACAAATCTTTCATGTTACTATATAAAACTTTTGCTTGCGCTTCGCGCCAGAATTGCCTGTTCAATGAAATTCATATCTTGCTCAATAGGCTGATATGGAGCAAGTTTTGAAGTCAAAATACAAAATATATTTTAGCTCGGACATCGAGCTCTCACCAATTTTTTTTAATTAACAAATTTAAGTGTTCTAGCTGTAAAATGTCCCTTTTATAGTCTACATATCAGCATTTTTAAGCTCACGCTGCGTGGTCAAATTGTTTGATTTGCCAAGTTCTTATTGTCTACGTGTATTTCATAATGTTCCATTAAACAAATGTATTCAGGCTGCCCAGATTCTAGGTCTAAATCTAAAACATGCGCGATAGCCTGCATGTTCTTTATATTAAATGTACTTAAATTATCCAGTTTCACATCAGAATATCAATAATTGTCTGCTCACGCTTCACGATCGCATTATTAATGATACCCAATTAACTATATCCTATTTATGATTTACAAAATATGAATAGAGTGTCCCGCTTTTAGGTCTAAAATCTCAATTTTCTTCCTCTCGCGCTTCGCGCTCGCATCAATTGTTCAGTTACATACCTATCCCATTTATTAATACAAAAAGTACTTAGAATGACAATTTTTTAGGTCGGAATGTCAAAAAAAAATTTCTCGCGCTTCGCGCTCGCATTATTGAAATATATACCGTCTTCGTGGGTAACTGTAAGCAGTCCTTAACAGGTCCCTTTTCGATAATGCTAGAACAGTTAATAAAAAATTCTGCTCGCGCTTGGCCTTCGCAGTAACCATCTAGTTACATACAAATGTTGTTCAGGATCACACATAACATTGCACAGAATATTACATTTTCAGGACAAAATACATGAAAGTAACAACAACAAAAAAACGCTCGCGCTTCGCGCTCGCACTTTTTATAAGGCTTATGAGATTATTTCATGTTTATGTTGTTCTATAAGAATAAAACTAAGAAGTGACTGATCGGGGGAAATATTATAGGTGAAGATAATTTCGGGCCCCGTCCCATATTGGCGAAAGTCGGATCCGCCCTTGTGACACATACACACACAACGGAAAAAATGGTGCCCCCCCCCTGAAAAAGCAAGGACCCCCCAGTGCCCCCCCCCCCCAGGAAAAAAATCCTAGCTACGATTTTTATCGGCAACATATTTGCATCACATCACCATAAATTAAATACATCAGAATAGGCGTATACCCATTGAACCTCGCCAGAATGGGCTTGCCCAAAAATTTCAAACACAAATTTCTTTTTTTCCCCGAAAGTCATCACCGCTTGGAAGTAGGCGACTTTCCCGCCCCAAAATATTCTTATTCCTACAATAGTGCAATCCGTCACGAACACCATGCACGATTGGCCTTTGATAACTGATCTCCAAAATAGTTGAACCATATTCCAACACTTTCTACGATCAATATACGATCGCCTTGACTGATCTGATACTTTCTGATACGATTAATTATTCCGCGATTATATGCCTCTTGGAAGCGGGGGGGGGGGAGCTGGGGATGCGGCATGTATTATTTTCCATGGGCAGCACCCCCTGGAATTCTGATAGGTGTCAAATTTGAGAAATGTATGGAATGACCAATGATGTTTTTCTTTTGCTTTGTCAATTTTTTTTCTGCAGGTAACCCCACCAAAAAAAAAATCGTGACAGTGTGAACTGAGCACATTTTTTTTCAATCATAAAAAATGATTATTATATTATTTTCCCCATGAGTTGTGAAATTTTGACACGCCGGGATCTCCTTGGTCCCAATCCCAATATGAAGAATACATTTCCTCGGCTATAAAACAACAGTTATCATTCGTTTTTCCTATATTTATAGCAGGAAAATGGGAGTCCCAATTCCCGGTTCCACTTTCATTGCTAAATAAGTCTACGTTATGCCAATCAAGATGTGAGTGATGTCTTTGTCCTGCTCACGTCGCCACGCACCATTCACATTTTTTTCAACAGTTGAACTGCTCGTGCACACACTGTATGCGTGTATCCCGGAGGCCTATCTTCCTCTCATTTGTTGCAATAAAAGTTCATCTTTCCATCTATTTTTAATTGTTTATTGTTTATTTAATAAGGGGTAGCCCATTCAACAACAGCTCCCATGGGGCGCCCCTATGTATTATTCGTCATTGGTATCCATTTGTCTTTTTCCATCCATTATTGGGGTTAGGCCTATACATTCATCGGATGATCCATTCATATATATGCCTATTCATCCATCTATTCATTATTTCAGTCATCCATCCATCCATCCACTGATGGATTGATTAGGCCTATAGGCTACCCCCACCCTCCCCATACTGGAGAAATACTCTGCGACCCATTCTCTGGAAATCCTTATTGATACACGTTTCAAAGCAGACGTAAATTACTATCCCCTCGGACGTTGCTTCTCCAAGTTTGCTTAGTCTTCTTTCACGTACTTCGTTGCCCTGTTTCAAACGGCATGACTTGTAAAGTTCTGTTGTAAAACATGCCGGTCGGCCCCCGGGGTCGGCTCCGAAATTCACCCCTCTGCATACCTAGAGCGCAACGGTTCTACCATAGACCATAGCGCCGCGCAATATTGAATATACTCAACTTCTCATTACTCCACATCTAGCTACAAGCTTTCTTGTGTGGCTGCAAGAATAAGAGTTTTCTGAGAAATCTTGCCCCTTACGTCTACCCCCCCCCCTAATTTTTTTTGCTTTCGCTCATGACGCCTCTGCTCTGCTTGTAAAGATTGACCAAATAACACTGTATTCTAAATTTGCAATTTGATGCATTATGGTCGCATACGTAACACACACTGTCACGGTCTACACGATGTAGACTACGCTACATACTTCGCATCAACATGTTTCTCAGCTCACCTTTTGACCTCGCAAGTTCAGTCTAAACAACGAAGAATAATCCTACTTTCATGTCAATACTGTGTGTCCTCCATGGTCCCATCAACTTTTATCTTCCTTTTATGTTTTACTATTTTGTATCCCGCCCTGAAAATAATCGTTTTTCTCTTCGCCCTTCCCTTTCTTCATACTCGGCCCTAGACAGAATGGGGATGGCCGTCTCTATATATATATATACATATGAAAATTTTTCATCTCGCTCTTTGCGCTCGCTTCAATATTGTTTAGTTAAAATTAGATGACAATCCTGTTCATGATTACCACATGTGCTTAGAATGTCAAAATTTTAGGTCAGAATATCAATCACTTGGGCTTAAAAAGTGATTGATATTCTGAACTAAAATTCTGACATTCTAAGCACTTTTGATAATCATGAACAGGAGTGTCATCATAGATATCTCTGATTGTCATCTACCTAACAATATTGATGCGAGCGCAAAGAGCAAGGTGGCCGTCAAATCAAACTCGGCCCTTGCCCTTAATATTCTTTGGGATTCTCGTATCTCTTTTAGTCTTGGAGTACTTTCAGATTTATGACATTAGATTCCGAAAGTAAGCCGTATTGGGCAATCCTTCGCTTCGTCATTCACGTTCGATAATCCAAGTGTCTGAATCTTTATTCACGTACGATACAATCATGGAGCTATAGCTCCATATAATATGCTTGTCCAGTGTGTGCTATCGCTAATAGTGGATTATGTTTAAGGTAAACGTGCATGCAGAGCGCAAGCATATCGCTAGCTAGTCCACCTCCTGGACTGTTGGTATTTTGTACGATACGACTACCAAACACAACACACTACATCCCCATAACACGCATACACACACCCCCTGTATAGTCACACGAAACAACATTCTTTTTCGTGGAAAGTGAATCAGTGGGTTAGGTGAATCACTGGGGGTAAGTGAATCAGTGGAGGGCGTGTGTGTGTTGGTTATGTGTGCGCGTGGGGGTACCGGTACGGTCCGATAAGGTTTGCCCCTGGTGTGCCCAATCAATAAAAATCGTCCAGGACGTGGACTAATCGCTAGCCGGCTAGCATCGGCTCATTGAGCTTGCACGCAACGTTCGGTGTTTGCTTCTACTCAGCTACTTCTGCACACAGCGCTGCACTTTGTTGATACGGGGATTTCTTGATACGGCGCATGCGCCATGACGTATTTCATCAATATGCATGAGGTTGTAATGAATATGCATGATTCGAACGGTGTTCTAATATCAATTTATTTGTTAACTCGAGAGGGCGGAAACAAAATATATCGGTTAAACGATATATTATAATATATATTTCACCCCTCAATATCATGAAAACAGAAGAGTTATACCAATTTCTTTTGAGTGATAAAGTAGAGCATTGATATAGATATTTAATGAAAATAATATCTTTACAATTGATTCACTGACCTTGTCTGAGATCAACCAATCATACACTATACCTTTAAGACTGAGACAATATGTTATCCTGGGGAAATGGTTGCCCGTCCAAAAATTGAACAAACTATTTCTTACAGTTTCTAATAAATCGTTGATCTATCTATGCCTAATAGTGCCAAGCTGTTCCGGTCATAGTCATTTCATCTTTCCATTTCCCTTTTTTTTTTTGGGGGGGGGGGGGCTCCAAACTTGTTTCAGATGCGAGTAATAATAAATATTCCAAGTTGACGTGAATTCTACGAATGGCTTGGGCCTACGAAACGAAAATGTGTGGAATCTTATTTTCCAACCTAAAACATCCTGAATTGACTCTCTTCCAATTGCAAAAAAAAAAAGGTTTTCATGGTTATTGCAGCAAATTCGAAAGATCAGTAACGATTTATGACACGTGCGTGATTTTTGATTAAGCTACCGTGGCTTTACTGCACCCGAACTTCCATTAAAGATGCGAACCACAGTGACCCGAACTCTCCGATCCGACAGTAAATATGAAGGCACGCCTTTGTTTTGGTCGTAGAGGGAGCTATTTAGAATAGATTCTTCGGTCTTTCGACAGAAATTTAGACTTGCAGGAAAGACGAACAAAAGAACGGTGGCATCAATGGGCCTTTGATGGCGGCCGTTCCTTTGAAGACAAGGGAACGTTGGGCGGGAAAGCCGAAGCGAAAACCCGGATGCGGTAAAAACGATCAAGAACGGTGCATGGACTTTTGACAAGCTCCCTAAATAGGTTTGCACAGAAATGCTCAATTTCACTCTGTGTCAAGGAAAAGGGCGAATACAAACTGACCGTGTGGTACATTTCCAATATATTTCTGTTCATTTTTAGCGAATTTGGATAAAACAGATACATTCAAATATTTGTTTAACATCATTGCCACCCAAATTAGCATTTTAACCCCAGATAAGCAGAACCTTTACCTTTTTTGTGTCAGCTGGATCTGAGGAAACAACTGAATGTAAACGAAAGTTTATTTCAGATATCTCCAGTATTCTTTCACTGAGTTTTTATCGTTTATGGTTGGACCATATTTTATGTTTCAATCAATAAGCTTGGCAATGATTATCAAAATAAATATAAATATAAAATATTATGCTCGAATGAGAAGTATAGATGAAGATTCTTTGCTACATCACTCCTTTGAAGAAAACAAAGAGATAATTGCGAATAATTGCGAATGCTGGCTAGGAAATCTGCAACACCTACTTAAGGGATTTAACATATATTTGGATGTGAATAAGAATTGTTTAGAACTAGGTGAGATAGTTGATAGTGATAGAGTAGTAGAAGAAGAAATAAAAACAAAGTTGAAATTATTTTCAATCGCCAGTTCTAATTGGATTTACGTAAGATCGAGCAAATGATGTTGAACAAAATAAATTAAGAACTTGTAAACTTTTTAAACATAATATACAAACGGATAAATATCTATTAACTGTTAAAAATCAGAAAATACGGAAAAACATCTGTCGATTTAGAATTAGTTACCATAATTTACCCATTGAAACTGGAAGACATAGACGTCCAGATAGAATACCCTCACATTTAAGAACGTGCAATAATTGTAATTCAGGAAGGGTTGGGGATGAGTATCACACGATAATAGAATGTAATGTACACACAACTGAAAGGGTGGTGTTTTTTGACAAAATAGCTGAAATATATAAACAGATTAAGAACCTTAGCGATGAAGACAAATTTATATTCATAATGAAACTTGATAATGAAAACATAATTGATAATTTTTGTAAGTTCTTCAAAGCGATTATAAATAAAAGGGGTGAGTTTTAACATCAAGTACATTTTTCTTTTTAAATTTCATTCAAGCTATCTAAAATCCACCAAAGCCACCATTACCAAAGATATATCTCTAACGTTATACATTTATTTACTTCCTGATTTGTATTCGATAATTAGATAACTTATGTATATTGCATTATGCTACACCTTCTTTATGTTAAATTTCAATTCGTCATTTTTCTTTGTATAAAGATGTATATCTTTATAATAATTCGAAATCTATGTATCGATGTATTACTGATTTATACGACATACAGTTATGAATGTTTTTGTTTATGTTATCATTGTATATGTTTTAAAACAAAATATTCATGCTATATGAATATGGTTTGTTAATAAATTCAAATTCAAAACTAAAATCAAGCTTAAGCCATTTCATGTGAATCACAGTTCCGTGTAAACCAAATATCATCACCATTGCCTCGGTGTGTGTGTGGGGGGGGGCAATAACGCTCTATTGAGTGTTTAGGCAAGGAAACAAGCTAAAATGTTCATGTGTTCTTCATGATTAACGTCTACTTTTATTCAAATAACTATTTAAAAGTTCTGCGCAAATCATTTTCCACGATTTTTTTCAAAAGTAAGTGGTGCTCACTCAAGCGGAAATGTTTTTTGACAATTATATCGTCATTTGTTAAAGAGATATGTACCAATGTTTGAATGTGGAAATATTACGAAAATATAATTTTTTAACATTATGTCTAAGTGTAAACTTTGTTTTGATCGGAACTGTAGTGTTCGTGGAAGAATTTGATGTTTAAAAATATATTAGGTTGGAGCCTCATATTTACACACGTTTAAAGTTAGGACGTGCAGTGATGATGTATATGCATAGATCAATGCCTGACATGGCACCAACATACCTAAAGTATGTTTTACAACATGTCAGCTCAGCTCCTCAGTGCATCTTACCTATTTCTGAACTTCCTCAGGTAAATTTATCAAATTCGGAAGTTGCTCTCTCTCTCTTCCGAGACTACCTACTGATAAGTCGAACCTATGACCAGACGGCATTCACCGTAATGTCCTCTCCTGCTGTTTCACACCCGCTGACTCTTCTTTTTAATGCATCAATAACTTGTGGTCATAGTTCTTCTTTTTGTTTTATATGCAATACTTTGTTGTGTGTTGGGGTGTGCATGTGCGTGTGGGTGATTTCTGAGCCTAGGGTATGAATTTAATTTGCTTGTATCCAAATTCATATTCATAATTACGCATGCATAAACCCTATTTTGTCACTCGAATAAACACTGTGTTTGAGAACTATTGATGGTTAGGTTTTGGGGTATGAATGTTGATGTAAAATGAAGATGCGTAGAATTATTGATAATGTAGTCATAAAAACCAATACTGTATTTTCATTCATTGAATTTCGATATTTTCAGACAGTTCTCAATTATCTTTTAAATTTGAAGACCCCCTCCTTTTGATCCAATGATTATTCACCTCCTCGTTATTTCAATCATGAATTCTTTTAGTTTATGTTTGCCAGTGGTTAACTTGAGTAGGACAAGATTGTAATTCCTCTTCTTTAAATGGTAAAACAATAATATCATTCGATATGAAACGGTATTTGACTAAATGCCACAATTGTCTTATGTCATTATATTGAAATAATTTTCACCTATCATCACAATAACACTAATTTCTCGTACACTTACAAACGCTTAAGCGACATTTATTTCTTTTCCCATCCGTTTATTGCATAATCTATATAACACGATCTTTAAAATACAGCACGTAAGACATGTTTTTCTCATGATTTTCTCTGTTAAAGATCAATATTTACAAAAACCAATCCAAATCAATTACAGTTCATCACACTACCTCTATATTTTCATTTATCATCTATATATGTTGGGCACAGCTATATATCATAACAAAATAATATATTACCATGATTAGAGACTCGTTGCAGATTTTTACCAGATTTTAAAGCGGTGTTTTATATACACAACAAAAAAGTAAGTCCCCCCTAATTCAAATTGCTGTAACTTTTGAACGGAGTTATTTTGAGATATTATATTTCGTAGGTGATTTTTTTACACTCATTGAGCAACTCCTGGGTAAAAATGAGATTGATCGGTTGAGTCATGCATGAGTAATTAAAGATTGAATTAAAAATGACAATTTTTGAAAGTCACAAGAGTCGTTTTTCAGATTGTGCAAATACAAAGTTGGGCAAAAGTTGTTTTTAGGTGAATTTTATGGTGTTATGCTGTTTTGCTATCAATCATTTAGCCACTCCACACACAATTTTGATATCGTATGTTCATGGTTGAGTGCGCACAATATCACAGGGGCCGCGGAAGCGGGGTGGGGGCCCCCACTTTTTTCTAAAAGCATGTACAAAAATGTAAAAATGACCAAACGATTGTGATTTTTTTCATGGTCAGCCCCCCCCCCCCCCCCCCACTTTTGGCTCAGCTCCTCCCCCGCACTTTGAAAACCGTTCCGCGGCCCGTGTATTGTGACATATCATCATAGGGGTTTTGGTAGTATCCTCTACAACATATTAAAATTTGAAAATGTTGGTGGCTCCCCCAATTATAGGCCCCTCCCCCATTTTTAAATTCTGGATCCACCACTGATTTGTCCATAAATTTAACTGATCAAGACAAATTGTTAGGAAAAGAATACATTTATGCAGTATAAAGAGTATTCATTCCTAAGTTTTCGAATGTGCTCGCTCAACCATGAAAATGTTTAAAGTTCGGAAAGTGTGTGGGGATAGAAATGATGGATGATAAGAACAACAGCAATTAAAGTCACAATTGAAACCGAATTTGCCCCCAATATTCACCTTATTATCCTTTAAAATGAGTCTGTGACATTGAAAATACCCATTTTCCCACTTTGACGCGTGCTCACTCATCCGTAAATAAACAAATCGATTTCATTTTTGCACAAAATTCTGCCCATAGGGTGATAAACATTACTGCCAAATGACATTGCTTAAGACAGCCTTGAAAAAAAGTTCCACCATATTGAATAAGGGGTTACTTATATGCACCCATAATGTACACAAGTCTATGAGAGAGGAAGTCAAAATTTTAACAAATATGAAATAAGGGGTTTGTTTCATGGACGGTTTTTGTTACTTCTGCCAACAGTTATTTCATGAAACTTCGCACATGGCTTCAGAGTAACACTATCCAAAAGTTGCGCACACCCATATAACAATTCAATACGGCACAGAGTGGGGCAAAGGCCTTGAACTTTCTTCTCATTTGCATAATTTTCGAATATTGTGTGCTCACTGATGCATTAAACGTCGGGATTTTCATAAAAATCAAATCAAATGAACCATGCAAGGAGGTTTGTGACAGATATCCATAGTTACAAATTGCATTTTTTCCAATAACGTAAAAAAGAGCTAATCACATTCCACATGTTCATTCAAGCGTGAATGCTTAATTAAACGCCTTTGAATCATTGAAGCATGTTAATTGGTCATGAACATAACCAAAAAAATTGATAAAAGATCAGTTTCAGTTACCAAAATAAAACAATACTTGCCTATGATATTTGAAAATCGTATTTTCTGTTTTCAATAAATGTTCATTGGACCGTGAAACGATGAATATTGTTGAAGATACTCTTCCCAAAAATAACTGTTATCATATTCTATCATTTCTATTGATGAAAATGTGTAAAAAATCCTATTATAGCAAATTGTGTTTATTCAACCTTAAAATTTAGCCAAAAAATTGTATTGCCTTTAAGAAAGTACCTTTTACAAGCCTTCTGACTATTTTTCATGATGAGAATGTGGAATCAGTTCCAATAAAATGGAATCAAAGTCATGATTTTTGGCTTGTGACTTTTGAAAAGTGACATGTTTGCCTTATGACGGTGCTCACTGAAGCATAACATTTACTCAGAGGGTAGTTTATAAAATTACCTACACGCTCATGTAAAAATATATCAAAAACTCGCATTGGTTCGGAAATTATTGATGTTTGTTCAAGGGGGGACTTACTTTTTTTGTTGTGTATAGATGTAGTCTTGATCATTGAGTAGTTCAAGGCATTGAGAAAGGTAAAAACCAATAACTTGATTACCAACATTAAATCTGGTCAATTTACGATGAAAATAGTAGTAAAGTATACATTCAACATATTATCATTCATTTAAAAAAAAAAGGTTAGAAAATTTGGGCAAAATGCAATTAATAAAGAGCACATTTCACATTCGACATGTTCGATAAGTCACGTAAAGATGTAGATAAGGGAAGACTTATAAATGGATAGGCCTATGCACTCTCCCTCCCCTTTTCAATTAAAAATCACACCTTTATACGCTGCATAATCAATGTAAAATCAATGTAAAAAAAAATAAAGATCCAAGGCACATACAGTTTTTTTTTGAGAAATTCAGGTAAAAATGAGTTAATTAAAATAATAATGTGAATTTCTCTGTTTCATGCAACTTGTTCTGTCTGTTTCACTTTTTAATTGGTACATCTTCAGCTCAGATATTACACAGTACTTCACCACCTTTTATACACATGCATCTTCATCAACAGCACCGACACTTATTACGCATGCCCCCCTCCCCCAAAAAAAACGCACATCATCACTCACCGCATTCCTCAATGCAATGATAATCTGATTTGTTAACTCCGCTTTCATTTGTTTTGGTATAGCGCTTACCGTTCTTACATCCTTTCGAAACAATAATTTACATGAATGATCTGTTTCATATAGTCAGACGTCCTGTTCAGCTTTAATACTTGCTTTACATAGGTGTCCAACATACATTTCACATGAAGATATAGCAATAAGGTTACATAATAAACTACCAACGCCACACATTTAGTGTGGATAATGGATAAACTAAATATTATGTAGACATCAACCCTGGCATGAAGATTTAAGGTATTTTACAGTTTTCTTAAGGTGATGCCGTATAGTAACACCAACGAAACCTACACAACCGATTGTACGTAAATTTGAATAAAGTCAATCAGGGTCCCGTACATGAAGCCTAGCAATCATTGTAGAATACTTTTTAACGATTGATTGCATTGACTACAATGTACAATCATGTGTAAAATCAAGAGTAAATTTATTGTTTACCTTTTTGTTACGGGACCTTGAATTTGGTTTCGGTGAGGATTAAAATAAAACGAAACAAAAACAGATTACTACTAGGAAAATTCAATTATATTTTTATATGCCTTCTGACACTAAATATACCACTACATAGCATAATATATTTTAAAAGAAATCAAACTACAAATTTAATCTAATCAATGGACCAATGGTATCCAGAGAAGAATGAAATGCGTGAATTAATTATACATAAATCTAACACATCTGCATTGAGCTTCCGTATAAAACATATATTGGGCGATTCCATGCTAGAAAAATCGGCTATTTTCGCAACATTTTTCAACCTATTGTACAAACAAACGAAGAACTTCAATTTGTTTTGTGGTAATAATAGAGTACTACTGGGTAGACATATGAAAAAATGACAACTAACAAAAATATGCTGTCCATGGGTGAATTATCACCCATAAAAAAATGTTTTGTGTCGTACGGGACATTTCTGAGTCCCGTACGACATACAACATTTTCGCCCTTAATTCAGCCATAATCAAATATTTTTTGTTTGTAATCAGTTTTTCACATGACTACCCTCTATAACTTTATTATTGACCAAAAATATGTTTTCATTGCTCAAGCAATCAGCTAAGAGACTAGAAATTGTTGACAAAATGTCCCGTACGACACGTATGGAATCGCCCTATTGTGAGGCATTGTTTTATGCTCATCACATCTCCAGAGTAGAGGCATATAACCCATCATCCAAGTCATTAAGAGACAAGTAACTCTGTGAAATAAGACAAAATAGTTACAATTTTAACGTCATCAAAAATTAGATTTCAAACCAGTAATGATAACTTCAAATTTACTTTTATAATGACGGTACTTCACGGATTAAATTTATTTAGTTATTTATTTCTTAATTTCCACAAAAACAATATATAATACATGCTTTAACGATCAATATAATATCAACTGCATGTCAATATAGACTCCTGTTAAAAGAAAAAAAATAGACTCCTTGTAATATCAATGGTACACATAGAAATCATACAAATTATATAATAAAAATGATAATGACAATATTAATAATAATAATAGTGGAGTTCTTAATACGCATAACACCTACAGGTCTCTATGCGCGAAGTTAGAATGTGGTTAGAATTGTAAATTTAAAAGTTAGATATCAAATAATTATACATAACATCAAAGACTATTAAACAGGGATTGAAACTACATGTGACTAAGTTAAACATTCTGAAAGAGATGGGTTTTAAATTGTAATGGAAAAAGGGGAAAATATCATCTTTTGTTTTTATTGCATCTTGCATATATTTTCATATATATATTTTCATATATATCATGGCATTAAAATTGAATTGTATAATGAATCATAAATAAGAATAAATGATAAAGAAAAGCGTAGTTTTGTGTAAGAGAGACAGAATTGTTTTAATCTTACGTGTGTCTTTTCTAAAATCCTTTCCATACTCTTCAGGATGTGATCAAAGTTACTCCGATTTTGGGGTTCCTTGTCCCAGCAACCAGTCATAACTGCATACCTTTGAAATAAATAAAAGATGATGTTTGTAAAAAAATATTACAAGTGTTTAAGGAAGTACATGTATATATGAAACTGTTTTAAAACGTGGAATTATTAGAGGGGTAGGCCTATTTACTACAGGCTGAACATTTTATGATTTAAACAGACAGGGTTAATTCACACTAAAAAAAAGACTGGGAATTCCTTCAAAATTATATAATAACAAAGGTATAATATGTTAAAGTTTTGCACTATTTTTTTGGTGAAATAGTTGTACGCATGTCCACTCGAGTATACAATGAGAAAGCTGATTCTATTTTCTTTTTTTCAGTATATATGAACTAAGATTTTTTTCATATTTTGTCCGCCTAAAATGAAAAGTAAAATGATTGATAAGTGATTTAATCTGTGAGATATTTTTTGCTGTATTTTTTTGGTTAAGAAGAAGACATATTGTATGCACATAAGAATTAAAATATGAAATAATAATAATTTCATGCAATTACTTGAGAAAAAAACAAAATTGGACAAAACATAAACGGCCCACTTATTGAATATTTATGACGGCGTACATGTAGCTGTTTTCACCAAAAAAAAATCAAAATTTATTAACCTTGACATTTGTCAAATCTTGATACAATCATCAGCATTTTGCTAAATGATTTTTACTATACTTTAAATGAAAATTATTTTCAACCCGGAATACCCCTTTAGTATAGATCATTCAAATCATGTTTCCCTAGGATTGTGCGAAAAATCTCTATTTGGTAAGAGTGATTTTTTATCTTTGTTGTGAATTTGGAACATATACGATAAATGAATTCACGAGAGTAAACAACAAGTGAAATTCTCTGTAGGTCATTTTACAATCCTAGTAATCCTTGACAAGCAAGTTCTAGATTTTCTTATAAAAACTTAAGTATTACACTTCTTGTGCACAGTGACGAGGGCGTGGTATCTGGTAACCATTAGCAACCTCCGTCTGAACCGAGCTGAATGTCATATTTGGGTATGGCCTTGCACCTATCAGAATGTAAAAGCAAAAATTATATTGTGAAGAATCTGAATATTGAATATCTAGAAGTTGCCCAAAATGATTATATATTATTAGAAATAGAAGTATGAACATGGTATCAAAGTTTGATTCCTTTTAATATCTCGACTCCGATAACCCCGTCCTCCATGTTTGCATATGTGCCCCCAAAAGGGGTAAATCACACGTTTTTTGTTCCGTTCAGCTATTTTAAACAGTATATCATTCATCTGATTATCAGTCACAGGATTAACCATACCTAAGCCAAATAACTTTATTTGTAGCAATTATCAATAACTTTTTTTAATGTTCAACATCACCCGGCGTTTTATTTATCATTAGAATATTCTATATCATTATCTTTCGAGCCGAATAAAGTTATCATGTACAATGTTATTTCAATATTTCCGTCACTATTGTTGGTGTTGTAGTAGCAGTTGTAGTCATGGCAGTAAGATAATTGTTTTTGTTGTATTTTTCCTTTTATCATAATCATTTACATTTTATCATCATTGTTATTTTGTGATATATGACTAAGATATTAGACATTTACACACGTAACTTCGTGCACCTCCTTTCTTACCCAGTGTCACAATTTCCCACAAGACGATACCAAAAGACCAGATGTCTCCTTTTATTGTTTGGTCACCCGTTGCCATGGTTTCTGGTGAACTCCATCTGGATGGTTTCTATATATGACGGTGTGCAGATAACAAATAATCTTGCTATAACAATAATTCAAGCGATTGGTAATTATAATATAAAGTGAACCTATAAAATGTCAAAGATGTCTTATACTGGCCGAAACAAGCAATAATAGGCTGGTATGGTTGCAGGCTGGGGATCAAAGTCAAGGGTCACGTGAGTTAGGGTTCCAGCCTCGCTTCATTTAGAATAATATATTTTCATTTACATTATCAAGTTATCAAATAAGAGATTAATCTCTATGACAAGCCTACACCATAAACATTCATTATTGTAAGGCATAACGAGTCACACTTACAGCTAAGTCACCGAAGAGCGATGAAGAAAGTCCATAGTCTGATATCTTACATTGCTTTCTTTCTCCTACCAACACATTGTGAGCGCAGAGAGCCCCGTGGATGATCTGAAGAAAAGAGAAATACACTTGCAACTCTTTATAGTGTTTAGTGTATTCATATACATGTATTTTGATCTCTGTGAAAGTCGACAAATTTCCCGTCTTACATCTGTGTTAAAAAAAGGAGCGATAAACCCTTCCTTTTCCAATTGTATGATTAATAATACCTGTAATGTTTCAAAACAAAAATAATTTAGGTTAAAGGAGAGTAACAGAGTTGCAACCCTAATTGCGTAAACGATTTTCTACTGTATCTTGGACCGGTCAAGTTTTCAAGTCTGACTTAAAGGGTCCATTTCAGCTTAAAGGGCGATTTTTATTTAAAAACCCAACTGCCTACCTTTCTCCTCTTATACCCCTTTTTTGTTAAAGAATCTCATAAAAAATACCTTCTTAGATGCAAGGAACTGCATCCCTTTAGCAACCTGCCAAGCCAAGTTAAGTAGGGTACCCTCCTCAATACGAACACCGTTTGGTTTGAGATTGCTGTACGTGGGTTGAGATTGCACCCCTGAAGTCTGTAGATGGGTAAGGAGTGTACCCCCTGAGATGAACTCATACAGAATACTACCTGCATGCGTGAATACACATCAAAAACTGTGGTGTTGATCGGTGTACATAGAGGACCACACCAGTTATTTTACACCGGTGTTAGTTTTACACCTAGAGGTGTCATTACAACACCTTTGGTAGTTACAATTACACGCTTTGTCTCGAGGGTGTAATTTTAACTCCTCGGGGTGTGGTCCTCTATTAACACCAACTGGTGTCAGTTTTAACACCGCAGTTTTTACAGTGTAATAGATTGTAATAGAAAGGAAAACTCTGTGACGTCATGTTTAATAATTGCATCTTCTTCATTGTAATTTAGGATAAGTATCCTTGCATTATCAAATGGAATGGATTGTTGTGTCTTCTCCTTTTGTTTTGGTGTAAGAACCCCCACCCCCTCCCCCTCTCTCTGTGTCTCACACACACACTCTCAATCTCTTCTAGGGGTTTTCACTCATCAGAAGGTGCAATGTGCCATCTTTTAATTGGTAACTACCTCTCTCTTGTGTCTCGTCGAGATGCCTTGGATGAGGGAAAGCGGCCAACGAACTCTTTAGCGATTAAAACAAATATTGATATATTGTTGTTGTTTCCATAAGAGCCAATTATATTCCATATTGTCCAATTAAAAGGGCTTTACGTACCTTGTTCTTTACAATATCCTAGGCATTTGACAATATTTGGTTGATCCGATAGCTCGTAAAGTACCTTGATGGCTTGAAGAACTTGTAATGATTTTGTCACGTGATCTAAGAGAGTGTATAGTATATAATGATATAATGGTATGACCTTTCATTTTAATATTCCCCTTCCGGAGTGTTTACCCTTGACCAATTTCTGGACAAGCAAAGAAAATATTAAAAAATATATAAATATTACTATTATTCAAAATGGGGGCATGTTTCCCTCCCCCCCCCCCCTTCATGTTACCCTTGCCCCCCCCCCCCTCCTTCTTTGATCCTGAAACTGAATTCAAGTGAAAGGGAAGCCTGTGACATTAAAACTATTTAATTATTTACTTTGGTTTCCAATCTGCTTGTTCAGAATGACATTCTATAACGATGTGGTAAGAGCATAAATAATGAAATTAAAATTTAATTGAGGTGACAAATTAAGCATGGCCTTCAAATATGAACTTCTCTCATTGACATTAATTATTGTTAACTTTACAAGCTACAAACCATCACCTGGTATTTGCCTAATAGCAACGTCGAGATGGTTTTGTTTTGATCGAAGGTCTCCCTTCCATACCTCGCCGAAGTCACCCCGCCCAATCGAGCCAAGTCTGGTGAAGAACGTCACGTTTTCACGGGCAATGACGAAGGAGTGGGTAGAACCCAGTTTTAACGCTGTGTATGCTGTATTGTTTTAAAACATATATATATTCCACTAAGTACATTTAAAATACTGTACATGTACTTAGAACACCTAGTCCATTATGTCTGATCTTGTGATATTTCTAATAAGTGTCTTGGTCAATAATATCTTTGCAGTGAATATAAAGTAACTATGGATTTGAGATTAAGAAATAGAGGGATACTCCGAGCTGAAAATAATCATATCTAAACAAATTTACTGAGCAAAGTGCTGAAAATGTTATAAAAATATGATCGCAAATAACTAAGTTAGTGAAATTTAAGATTTAGTCATATTTTGTGAAGACATGTATATGCACATCGTCAGATGGACCGATGATGCCATACCCCCACGTTTTGTTCTTATGTTATTACATGAAAACATAATTGTCTAAAATGTTCATGCATGTTGTAAGATATGTCTCCCTTCTGACAAAATAATTGCAGTAATGAATATCCAATACATGAAACCAGTTGTCAATTGAAATAGTCTTTATTGTAGGAGTTGAAAATTTCAATAAACATTATTGCATATAATAAAATACTAAGTTACAAGTGGGAATAACAAGATCATCAATTAACTCACTGCATATTCATGAAGAAATGCAAACAAAAAACTGTTATAGCGATAAAATAAAAATCTTTAAAATATCATTACCTTGTTTTCCCCTTGATAAAATTTGTAATGCTTTGTTTGATTTTCCTTTATCTATTGAAATAATATAATTTTCAACCATGGGTACCCGTTTAATAGTAGTGATATACATCATATAAAGAGTTCCCTCACACCACTAAGAATAAAGATAAGGTAAACACTTGCTGACGCTTAAAATATAATTTTCACTTATCCTTTTTATGTACCTTTGGCCTATATGCCATAGAGACCTTATTGTGAATTATCAGGGTGATAAAGATATAATATGGATGAGGTTATTTTTTTAAAACAGAGCACCCAAATCAAAGTAGTTGTACGAATGCATGGTGTTTAATAGAAGAAAATAATGACAACATAATACACGTTTATTTGAATAAGTAATATTTATATGGAGTTTATGGTTTAATGTTACACAGCTTATATGCAGAATCAATAGAAAAGTTTGAAAATCTCATTCTTGAGTAATTTCTCACCTCGATTCCCACTTTGAATCATCTCATAAGCCACGTTGTCATTCATCTCCTGTGGTATATTTATTTCATTGCTGTAAAAAATATATAAATTGATTAGAGTTTATTTCATCTCATGAGAAATGATATTTTTGTTACATCCACTCAAAGGCATTTCATGGTACATATATATTAGCAACAATCGCAATGAGGGAAATGTTATGAGTCAATGATTATTACCCATTATCAAAGTGTTCCTAAGAACGGGATTAGGAAAAACGTCTCAAAGAACGCCTTCATTATTTGAAGGATCTGGGTTTTTTCCCTATTGGAAATAAATCAAATACATATATGTTCACATGAATTCATCCTTTGTCATCCTATTTCCGTCAGTAAATGTGTATGTATCTCAGTAAAATTTATGCGTGAACGTTGTAATTTACTTTAATACTAACCTGTGTGTTGAGGCGAAGTGTGTGTGGTTAGAAATGTGTGTTCCGTGCTTTTCAGTGGTATAGGATGTTGTAAAGTTTGGTATAAACATTTGTGGTTATTTAGTATGGGCTGTTACAGTATCGGGTTTGAGGGTGTGCGCGAGTGGATGAATGTGTGGTGAGTGAGAGCAAGGTTGTACGGGCGTATTCGTAAGGTGAGTTAGAAGAGTGTGTGCATGCACGGGATGCGAGTTGTGTGTCAGAGGACGGGAGTGTTAGAGAGGGAGTGATGTGTTCAAGTGTGAGAGAGCTGTGTGTGTATGATAGGGAGCAAATGTGAAAGTGCAGGCAGTGTCTATAAAAGTGTGTGTATCTCTAATGATAAGTGTGAGTGCGTGGGTGTGTTTGAGATTATCTGAGTGGGTGTCTGTGCGTGTTTTTGTTCATGTGAGGGAGAGAAAATGGTGTGCAAAATTGGTGGGTTTGGTTTAAAGGGGAATCCAACCCAAATAAAAACTTGTTTTTATAAGGAAAAGACAAATCAGACAAGTTGATAGGAGAAAGTTTGAACAATATTGGACAAACAACAAGAAAGTTAAGAATTTTTTAATGTTGTGAATATTGGTAATCACTATACCCATGGACTCTTCAAATTGGCCACATATGGGATGTCATAGTGATGTAAGGCAAGGACTACTCTTCCATGTACTCCAATACATATTATGGCTAAAATGTCATTTTCCGAAAAGTTTTATTTCAAATTGATTTTTTTTTTCATGAGGACATGAAACAATATACTACCTGGGTGATATATAGATTACTGCCCCAGGGGAATGGGGAGAAAACCACAAATCCCTGATAATAAAGTACATGGCCTATGGGAAAGTTGTCCTTGCCCCTTGTCATAATTCACTTACTCAGTTGCCAATTTGAAATCTTCATAGTATCAGTGATCTCAATTTTATAAACAGCTATAACTTTCCTATTGCTTGTCTGATTTCTTTCAAACTTCCACCATTCTGTTTAATTTATTTTTCTCCTTCCCAACACAACATTTAATGGCCAAGATTGGATTCCCCTTTAATAGAGATCTGTACATATTATAGATTCATTGTAGTCATATAAAATGTGAGCGTGGGTGTTGCCTTCTAGGGTGTGTGTGTATGTGTGTCCGAAAAAATATTTTTCCTTCTACTTACCTCTTATTATTCTTTGACTCATGGAATTCTAGTGGATAAAGATATAAATAAACACGTTTACAATAGAGTGATGAAGAAAAAAAATGTAGCCATATGTAAACCGAGATGGCAAAATAAATTCAAGAGAGCACTCGAAGTCAAGATGCTCAAGATTTTGTATACCTTTGCTATCAACTTTCAGTTTTACCTCCCCTTGATAAAACATTAACGTATCAATGATCATTTAATATCCCACCTACTTGAATTATGGTATAGTAATTCTAACACGATCTTACTAAGCGGAAATATGCTCAGATCTAGTTAACAAACCTTCTTTAGATAAACGACAAGACACGATATGAGTAGCGGGTGGAAAATAATGTTGCTTTTATTTTCATGATCATCAGAATAAATACATTCCAACTTTGCACCTTTACAAATATTAGACGAGAAACACCATTGAAGTTGCACCTTTGAACATGTTCCTCTTTTGTTGGAGTTATACTCTTTTAAATTGGTATGACTTTAGGTAACATGTCCATTGTTTTACCTCGTCTATGTAGTCAAGTTAAACAAGGGTTAACTCATAACATCACATTACTTCTTCTTTTACATTCACATTTACTCTATGTGAATATAACTACTCAGTAATTACCTGGTTTGGTTTTTCTCCTAAGAAGAATGAACTGAATAATGTTGATGATGATAGAAGCTACTAAGAGGATGGCTAGGATAGCTATTCCAGCATATGCTCCAGAACTCAAACCAGACGGTGCACAAGGACATGGTGTAGGCTCGGGTGTAGTCTCTGGTTGGTGAGAGAGTTTTATATCAGATGTTAATATAGATTGTGGAATTTAATTCATATGAATTAAATCGTAAACCTGTAAAATCGGATTTATCATAGATTATATTTCAACCATAATCATAGATTATACTACAAACATACTGCAAGAGGTAGAAGGTCCATGCTGCAACCCAGTTTTCGGGACGACATTCTATAATAAAACCCGTGCAGTATATCAGTCATCCATGGTCTCATTTTTAAATCTAATTATATGTCCATAATTATTTTCAAAAGGCTTCAAATTTGCCGCAAAACATATCACAAAATAGTAAAATAAATCACTGTCCTAAACTGTATTTCCTTTAAAAGACAAGAAAAAAAACGTCTGGGCCCGGATTCACAAGGAGGAATGACTAAGTTCTATAGAGCTATAATAACTTAGGGCTGAGCTAAATTATAGGGGGTTAGAATTTATATTTCACAAAGAAGGGTAAGGTTAACCCAATAGTTAAAATGGTAGTCTAGTCAATTTAATGTAATAATACTACAACTCATCAGTTGCGTAAGTAGTCGACAACTGTTAGAAGGCACAACATAAGGGTAATGGGCAATTTTTTTATTTTACAAAGTTTTAAAGTCGCGAAGATGAAAGTCTATTTTTTTTAAATGTAATATGATATATATACAATAATTTCATATAAATCTGCATCTCTCCCACTTGGGTTTGGCGCCACCCCCATTATTACATATACACGTATTTTATTGTATTTTACCTCATTCATTGTTCATGTTCAAACATTAAATGAATGTGTTTGTGCTGGTGATGTGGTGTACTTAAGAGGTGCCTCGGCCATTTGTCGGTATGTTTGAGGAAGAGTGTCTTTGAACTTTTTGAAGATATTCCTTTTAACGAAAAAGTATTTCACTAACTTATGGCAGGTATGATGGGTATGATAGACCTGCAGTATAATGACTTACTGAAAACATTTATGATAAATATAAATAAAATTCTAATTATAACATTAAAAATGATAATAGAGAAAGCATTAATAATTATTATTATAATACGAACAATAGAAATAATGATCATAAATAATATTTACAATAATAATAATGATCGCAAAGATAATAACGGTACTAATAAAAATAACATTAAATGATAATAAAACTAACAATGATCAGAATAATAATTATAATAATGACAATAGTATCATATAATGTAAATACTATTAATAATAATTGGTATTTCGTAGCACCATCAACCTATAAATATTCTTTTCGGCTGCGCAGTGTTATTTTTGTCATTATAAGATAGAAAAGGAACTTCCCGAAAAATATCCACCACCGAAAGAGGAACCTTGTAAATAACATTTTGAAAGAAATGAATTTACACTTCGTCTGGAGCCCAGGAAAACAATAGTAAACGGACTTTGGACCCTATTATATATTGAATACCAAAGCGAATTCGCATGATGTGTGCAAATAAATATCATATTGACATTGATCTTTCGATATACACTGCCATGCACAGTTTATCTATATAGAAATGTGAGATTCGGTTACGGATACAAGTTTGAACCTGAATTTGAGGCATTTTCAAGCATTAGGTTTCGTGCAGAATTGCATGTCGATTAATGTTTTCATTCTATCGTCGATAGGAGATAGTACATAACAATATTGAAGAATGCACATGCACAGTGACTACTTCCTGATATAAACTCCTCAAAAAAAGTTTGGAAATGTGACTTTGATCGATAATCGTTCCTCGGTTTTAGTTTATATTAATGTGTAATTGATACTAATCGATAGATCATTTAATTTTCTTTAAAATTATACCCTACATGATGTGATTGTGGTTCACACGGAGGTGCAGTGCCTTGAAATGTGGGGCAAGGTCAAAATTCAAAAGTTGCAAAATTACACAATATTGAAACTCACTGTTCTTTTTATCCGTGATGATGAGTGAGTTTCTCAGCGGTTTTTTTTCATGCACCTTAACATCAACATTAATATGGAATCAAACACACCTCTGCACAAGAAAACACATAACAAACAAGCATACATGCATGGATATTTCAAAACACGACTCAAACTATGTTATCTCGCAGAACCATGCATGACTACATAAACCACAACAAAACATCAAAAATGAAGAAACAGGGGCTTGATTTGAATGGATTTTCATCTCTATTGACACATAAAAAAGAATAATGTTCTTTAATGACCCTTCGTGACTATTTCTGCTCCTTTTGCAGCTTTTCAATTCAGACCTCATCCAACACTTTTGAATCCTGCTATTTTCGTGATGGCATGATCATAACAAGCATGGTATCAATTTAAAGATAATTAAATGATCTTTTGAATGATATCAAATATACACTGTGTGAAATTTGGAGAAATTAATGACCAAACTCAGATTTTCAAACTTTTTTTAGGGGTATATTTAGAAAAGTAACCCTTCTTACTATATATTAATCACTATGGCTTTTGTACCGCACAATCTATCCGCCAAATATCTTTGCTCCAGGCTTGATGACAATCCCCTCGTTTTATTTGCTCCAGTGAGTCACTTTTTTGCCTTCACGCAAACCATATGTAGTATCAAGCTTAATATGAAATTTTAGCAAAAGGCGTAATATTTACTTGCTTTGAACATCTAAACAAAGACAGGGGAGAAGCAAGTTATTCTTAGAATAAGATGAGCATTTTGGAGGTATCACCCGCCCAACTCCTCTAAATCTAAATTTTGATATATTCCATTCTCCAT
The DNA here is from genome assembly GCF_037042905.1 of Lytechinus pictus. Taxonomy (NCBI): domain Eukaryota; kingdom Metazoa; phylum Echinodermata; class Echinoidea; order Temnopleuroida; family Toxopneustidae; genus Lytechinus; species Lytechinus pictus. The sequence continues at coordinate 6,983,393 of NC_087252.1, forward strand.
CAAGGTAATGAACCAATTTTAGACAACTAACGTCCACATATGGTGTACATTCTGATGGTAAAATTTATTTTTTTTTCACTATTTCTTAAATAAATCTTCAGCTCGTGCACTTTGCTTTCTTATATAACATTGAGTTGGGCAGTAAATTTTGGTGCTCAATAGCCCACACTTATTAAACAAAACTAGTGCCACTATATTGGAGTCTAAATCTTTTGGACATACTGGACCACTGTCCTTTTTACTTGTCCTAATGTAGTATTTGATCCTTCAAACCATAGTTTAAACACGACAACCATATCTCACAGGTCGATTTTTAACGAAGTATGTAAATTTTCTTAGTATTAGCAATAAATTTAGAAACCATTTTTTGAAGCCATCTTGGATTTGTGGACATACTTGACCACTGGAATTAAAGACATGAAAGTTGAATTGTGGATTATTAGGCTTTGGCAGCCATTTTGGATTTTTACATACCAGCTGGTCTACTTGTGTTTACTCAATTATCCTTTTTTTTTTCTTTCACCCCTGTTACCCCTTTAGACCATCAAATATGCACCGAAATGTGGATGTCTAGTGTGGATAGCTTGTTCCAGCTTGCTACCTGAAATTTCCTTTTCTTAAATCTATTTTGGCTTAACGCTCTTTTCCTATTTATTATTATTCATCACAAATATTGGAAGGTCGCAATCTATAGCTGGATACGTTATGAGGCAACATCTATTGTTTAGATTATATTCTTATTCAATTGTTTATTACATTTTGACTTTGGGGGAACTGCACAATCCCGAATATGTACATGTACCTGAATTCGTCTTTTTGAATAGCCCCACCACTCCCACCCCTTGAATTGAATTTTTTTAAATAGATGTAATAAATAGAGACATGAATAAACTTTTTATACATTATAATTTTGTATCCATTACGGGTGTAGGCGTGAAGACGTATTTAGGTGAATATTAATTTAAAAAAATATGTTTGAAAAATCAAACTGACATAGTCACCAAGAATAAACGATAACCAAAAAACAGATGAAAGAATGATAAAAACACAAAATTGGATGAAGGAAAAGACGAGGAATAAAGGTCAACAAGCCCTTCGTTGATTTGATCGTCTATTCCAGTTAGCGTTTCTTTCAAATGCGTTCGATCAAAAAAAACAAATATTTGAAAGTGTTACTGTTATGTCTGCTAAATTTCATCACCTAATATCAAAATCAACAGTTTTTTCCCTGATGAGTTCATGATAAGTTAATACTTTTGTAAGATTTTCATTATATTGTGTTCATATGTGGTCTTTGTTGACCCAATAAAAAAAATATATACAAAAACAAATCTAAATAAAGTTGAAAAATATAATCCTGGTTTACATCAGTAATTACATTTGCAATGTAGTGTCTAAAACAAAGGTTACTACACCATAATGTTTTACGTAGATTGACTGACAACGTTATCATGGTTATGATTCATAGTCGCTGGTATATCGTGCAGGATTATTTCATCTCAATCCCAAAAAAAGAATTGGTTTTTAAGTTCAGGTATATAATATCCATTGAGTAATTATTTGGAGGAGGTGAAAAAGAGGATATGACCATCTGCACGATGTAATTTGAACTGAATGATGATTCTAAGCACTGTTTGAAGACATTGACATTTGTGAGATATTTCCTATTTTTGAGCATGCGCCATTAGCGCCCAGCTGATACCGGCGCTATTTTAATACAAGAACCCATCATCATCATCAAGAACAATAACAACAAATAAAATGTTGCTTATAATTCACAATTTCGCGCAAATAATGTTATAAAAGGATTAAAGTAGGCCTACATACCAGTTGTCGGGGGAAGATTGGTTGTCCCTGATATTGAAAACAACAAGAATGTAAAGAAAAAAGAGTTATAACTAGATTAATGATTTTTACATGAAAAAAAGAAGTAAATCTCCATCGTCTCCCAGTGAATGTAAGATATTTGACCAGAAATTAGCACACCTCACAACCTTCCTATATGCCGCCATCGGTTATTTTTGGTCACATTTCTCACTGAGTTTGTGGAAGGTGTGACATGGTTTGTAGAAAGCCACAATTAAAATTTCCATGTTGAATTTTGAAATGGCAATTTCTCATTTTTTATAGAAAATAAAACACCAAAAAAAAGGATAGGGTGAATTTGATTGCTCTTTCTTCGCATTGTATATACTGTAAGTGCTCACTTTAAAACAAAATGAGCCTCATGAATGCTTGCTATTGTCATCATTTTGTTAATCTCTTTTGCATTTTTTTTTTTGGGGGGGGGCGAATGGTCTATACAAAGGCAGTTTCCTCTACATACAAGACATACACATACAAATCACACTTTACTGCACAGCGTAAACCATATCTACGGGCACATACCAGCGTGCACCCTCCCCGACAAGCCCTCACACACACGCACGTGCGCACACACGCTTACATCAAAAGCTGGTTTCTTGATATAAAAGAATAGACAGGAGGAAGGTGCTTTGGGGCTCTAAGAAAATATAAAACCTGCGGGGTCACAAGAAGAAAATCCTGTACAAGAACAAACTTATCACACGGAAAGGTTGAAATCGTGAGCTTTATAAAAGCGACAACAAAGAAAGATTTTTTAGGATAAAGATAAGAATCAGAAATAAGGAGGTATATTTCTTACTTGGTTGTTCATATGTTACAGCTGCACTAATTGATGTATTACCAAGGTAATTACCAGCCATACATGTGTACTCTGTTCCAGCTTCAGGATTTGAAACAGTGACATCTTTCACAGTATTCATTGATTCATGTATCAGGGTACCGTTAGATAATATATAGTAGTTTCTCATTATTGGACTAGGTTCATTCTGTGCAGTACATGTCACTCTAATGTTGTCTGTTCCATAGGTTACATACTCAGCAGTGACAGTAGTACCAGCAGTAGATGGAGAGGCTATAGGTTGGAAAATAAAATAAATTATAATGAAAGAATAAATAATAGAAAGCTGCCTTCTAGTTAATATGTCATTGTATAATATTTAAAATCTAGTACCAGCTCTCACTTAAATCAGGAGAAATCCCAATACACGAACAAATAGGTTACCATATTGTTAAAAGTGGCATCCATTCCATATAAAGTGGTTTTAGAGGAAAGGAAAAAAATCAGACGCGTAGATAGGTGAACGTTTTGAGAAATAGACGAACAATAAGAACGTTATCAGACAAGGAAACTCCCGGTTTTCCGAGATCGACAGAATCTCGAATAACAGGGATTGATCGTCGCATGACGTCATCTTTTAGGATCTCACCGAATAGCTTTCCTGTACAAAATGAATGGGGTGTCTGACATTCCCTCACTAAAAAATTCATATAGAAAAAAGACCACGGTGGCGGTTTTTTATTTTCAAATATGTTAAAGAAAATCAAATTTCTCGTCTATACACAAGATTAGAAAATTCGCCACCGTGGTGCTTAGATGCTATTGAAGAAAGGAGACACGTTAATGATGAAAAAATGCAAACAAAATTTATCCTAACAGTACGCTAGTCTTTGCGTTCAGCCTTTGTGCCGCGATACTCCGCTGCAACATATGATGGCCCTGAAGGGACATCGCAAATAGACCAAATCGCGAATATTCACAACGAAATTGGCGACGAAATTCACTACGTCGCCAATTTCGTCGTCAAATTGAATATTCACGACGAAATTCGCGACGAAATTCGCGACATCGTGAATTTCGTCGCGAATTATTCACGACTAAATTCACGACGTCGTGAATTTCGTCGCCAATTTCGTCGTGAATTTGTTTGCTTGCCTGGGCGGTATGCGGGTTGAAACCAATTCGTCTGCTGCTAATTCCTCCACTCACAACAGGGTCTACATTCATTTAGTCTAATGCAATTCTGTCCATTAACTTTTCGCCTAACAATCATATGGTCCAATAACCATTTGGTCCAGTCATCACTTCGTCTAATCACCAGTTCGTCTATGACCATTTCGTCTCATAACTAGTCGGTCTAATATCAATTTTATTTTCCTTTAATAATTTCGCCCAATTAACACTAAGTTCATTTAGACCAAATGGCATATGGAATAAATGGCAATTGGACCAACTTGGTTATTAGACGAAATGGCAGTTAGACCATGTGGATAATGGACGAACTGATGGTAGACCAAAATGATAGCAGACGAGTTGGCATTAGACCAATTGAAAATAAACCATTGAAACGACAGAACGATGTCCACTGCTATCCATATGCATAGGCGGATCCAGGGGGGAGGGGGGCCGAGGGCCCCCCCCCCCCCTCCTATTGGCGGAGCAAAAAAAAGGAAAACAGGGAAGAAAGAAAGAAAAAAGGAGGGAAAAGAGAGGAGAAAAAAAGAAGGAGGAAGACGAGTGAAAAAAACAAGATGAGGGGAAGACATGGAAATAAAAATAATCTTTCATGTCACTATATAAAATGTTCGCTCGCGCTTCGCGCTCATATTGCCTCTTCGGTGATTTTCATTTCTTGTTCAATATGGAATTTAAATATAAAGTTTGAAAGTCACTCCAAAATCAAAGTTTCATTATTTTCCGTGATTTACAAATTGATTTTTAAAGAGTGCTCTATAAATATGACAGTTTTATGGTCTGAAAATTAACATTTTTCGCTCGCGCTGCGCGTTCGCAAATTTCGATTTATCAGGTTTCTATTATTTTCGTGTATTCCATAAAGTTTTCAAAATATCCCTTTTTACGTCTGATTGTCAAAACGTATCAGCTAGCGCTGCACGCTCGCATTTTGATTGTATGTCTCAATATTGATTATACAATCCCCTATTCATGACAATGAATACAAAGATTTAGGCTCGCAATTTGCGTTCGCATTAATTGTTAAAAATATATTAACTGATGCATCCTATCTATAATTACAAAAGGTGCTCGAAATGTCCAGTTTTCAGGCCATAATATCATCAGACTTCGCGCCCTCATTAGGCATTAATGAATAAGATATTAATTTAATAATTGAATTGTCCCTTTTGTTTCATCTCGTGCTTGGCAAGAGGAATAGGAAGACAGTCATCATTTTCATATGATGACATGTCCTAAGGATGTACCGGTCCTATGTCAAAACTCAAAGTAATTATAATGAAAAAAATCAGCTCTGTGCGATCCATACCCACCTTACGATTTTCTTACAAAGTGCTTGAAATATAGAGCTGAAATTGACTCTTTTTTTCAGATCGGAATATCAAATAGTTAATGCTCGCGCTTCGCGCTCGCTTTGATTTTCATGATAAAAGATGAAAAAACTATATAGAATGCCAAAATTCTAGGTCTAAATATGAAACACGCGCGTGCATGTTTATTCAGATATTCAACTTGTTCTCTATTTAAATCATTATCCAGTTTCAGATCACAATATAAACAATTTTCTGCTCGCGCTTTGTGCTCGCATCATTAATGAAGGAATTACTCATTCTTTTCAAAATTTATAAAACATGAATAGAGTGTCCCGTATTTAGGTCTAAATCTCGATTTTTTTTCGCTCGCGCTTCGCGCTCGCATCAATTGTTTAGTTATATAGCTATCCTGTTCACGATTACAAAAATTTTCCATTCTTTATGTAGAAATGTCAAAATCTTTAAGCTCGCGCTTCGCGCTCGCATCAATTGTTTATTATAAACCTATTCTGTTTAAGTTACAAAAAGTCCTTAGAATTTCCATTCTTTAGGTAAAAATGCCAAAAAAAATCGGCTGGCGCATCGCGCTCGCATTATTTGATTTTTTAAATATATAACGTCTTCATGACTATTAAACTGCATGCAGTCATTAACAGGTACCTTTTCCACCAGTTCATTTCTGCTCGCGCTTCGCGTTCGTAGTAATCATTTATTTGCATACACATCTTTTTTAGGAAAACAAACATTGCCCATATTATTCAAATTTTAGGAAAAATTACATAAGATTTCCCAAAAAAATCAGCTCGCGCTTCGCGCTCACATTATGATATTATATATTTATGTTGATTTATAAGAATAAAGCTAAGAAGACTACCCCTTCACAGAAATATGGCTAAAAAATAATTCCGGCCCCCCCCCCTATTGGCGAAGGCCGGATCCTCCCCTGGAACACCTAACAGGCAATGCGAGCGCGAAGCGCGAGCGAAAATTTTATATAGTGACATGAGAGATTCTTTTTATTTCCATGTCTTCCCCCCATCTTATTTTATTCACTCGTCTTCCTCCTCTTCTTTTTTTCTCCTCTCTTTTCCGTCCTTTTTTTTTCTTTCTTCCCTTTTTTTCTTTTTTTTTGCTTCGCCGATAGGGGGGGGGGCCCTCGGCCCCCCTCCCCCTGGATCCGCCTATGCATATGGATAGCAGTGGACATCGTTCTGTCGTTTCAATGGTTTATTTGCAATTGGTCTAATGCCAACTCGTCTGCTATCATTTTGGTCTACCATCAGTTCGTCCACTATCCACGTGGTCTAATTGCCATTTCGTCTAATAACCAAGTTGGTCCAATTGCCATTTTTTCCATATGCCAGTGTTAATTGGGCGAAATTAAGGAAAATAAAATTGATATTAGACCAACTAGTTATGAGACGAAATGGTCATAGACGAACTGGTGATTAGACGAAGTGATGACTGGACCAAATGGTCATTGGACCATATGGTTGTTAGGCGAAAAGTTAATGGACAGAATTGCATTAGACTAAATGAATGTAGACCCTGTTGTGAGTGGAGGAATTAGCAGCAGACGAACTGGTTTTAACCCACATACCGCCCAGGCAAGCAAAACAAATTCACGATGAAATTGGCGACGAAATTCACGACGTCGTGAATTTCGTCGCTAATTTCGTCGTGAATATTTAAATTGACGACAAAATTGGCGACGTCGTGAATTTCGTCGTGAATATTCGCGATTTGGTGTATTTGCGATGTCCCTTCAGGGCCACCATAGTATCAGCAGATCGTGCGGTGTGTGTGTACTGCGTGTATAATGTGTTATGTGCTATAGGCCTACGGTACTCCCATGCATGATCAGGCTGAAAGTTATTTCGGGTACTGTATTATGATAAGAAAGACCTGGAAAATATATTCGTTCCCACGGTAACTAGCTCTCGGTCAGTGATATCGGTCATGTCGGTTTTACCATCTAAAGCATGGACCATGTTCATAATACCATCGATCTCACCCCTGTTCGCTGCTAGCATTGATCATGGAGAATATGGTCATCATGATCATCATGATAGTTTTCGTTTTATATCTATTGCTTAATTGTAACTCATCTGGGCTGGAAGTTGGGGATGTTTTGGCATGGAGCTGAGAGGCAGACTAGTATAATAATATATTGAATAAGATAAAAAAATCAAATTCTTAATTGCATGGCTTCGTCAACCAGAGCAATGATTGATTTAGGACAGACGTATTTTTTACATGTTTTGAACTCGCATATCGACTTAGTAATCGGTGAAATTTCCATAATTTCCGCCGACAATAGTGGAAATGATATTCTAATGTATTGATCATGGATTGTGCAGCAGATCATAAACTGAAAATGAATGTTCAGGAATTTGCAAGAAAGTTGGATATTATGGATTACAGTAACATGTCGCTGCACTGAATTTATGGCGATGAATGTGGTCTAATTACGGCACATGGTACGCCCGGACTAAGGATAAGTGATGAACAAAATTGATATTACGTAAATTGAATGTTTGAAAGAGGGAGAGAGAAACCAAATTAGGAGAGAGAGAGAGGGGGGGAGAGTGAGGCACGTGTTTTTACAGATAACAAGGAGCTTTCGATTTTCTGCGACTGCAACGTAGTCCTAGTTCACCGGAAGTGGTGACACCGCTCGTTCAGTATCACGTTCTTACATTGATTTAAGTCGACGTACCAGGCCACAGCATATACCAGCGTGATAGCGAGCGGGCCGTGTGCCGATGCTCGGCCGGAGAATCAGGCGTAGCCACGAACCAGTGGGGCGACTGTGGGTGCAACATTTGCACTCTTGCGCAAAAAGCCGAAAAACACAGTTGTTTGAAAATAGAACATCAATTACCTATCGGATATGTAGTGTCGGAAAACAGGACAAACTAAATTTAATGGAAAAGCTGGTAACAAGCAGTAATTTGCAGTTTACCAGCCCTGCTGAATCAACGAAACTCAAATGTTCATGCGGCTTCATTCATTTATGCTAAGCTTGGATGACGTCATAATGTCCGAACTAGCGCTCGTTCGAGCACTATGACACCGAACGTCAAAACCCTCAAATACGAGTCGCAGATTTGGGCAGTGAACGAGAAGGCTCGTCACAGATTACTTCGCGCATGCGCAGCGCTCCCAAAATTCCTTAATCTCGTACGTCCACATGGCTCGTCACAGAAAACGAAAGGTCTCCAAACAATGGACGGCGGTATACAGTATGTAGGAGATACACGCGTACACATGTATTTTCATAGTCTAGTTCTAGACGATTTTAATCGAATCTACTTTCACCGATATATACGTACTATCCCGTGCGTACGCCCAGCCGAGTGTGCGCGCAAAACCGAGAACCTCTACTCCGAGGAAAAATCGTCTAGACCACTTGCTCAGCGGTGGCGTTACTCCCTCAGATTTTTGAGGGAAAGTCGTTAAAAGTGGACACGCCTCCTGTTCAGCCGCTAGTCTTCGTTAACAGCAGGGAAGATTACTGGGTTGAGAAATATGGTGTAATCTACCGATAAAATGAATATCAATTACCTAAAAAGGGACTTTTTGTTATAAATAATTGATAAAAGAAATCAAATTAAACACACAAAAACATCAGAAATGAATCGTATCGTATATGTTTCCCCTGATACCTATAATAGGGTTTATAAGCGTAGACTATCGTATATGGCATACGGAATCAATCGGATCGCACAAAGCAGCACAACAGTACATAAGCCATAGACTTGTGTACACTAGCGTACCTACGGGGGGGGGGGGGGGGCAGAGGGGGCAGTCTGCCCCCCCCCCCTTCTTTTTTTCAATTCTCTCCTCTGCTCCTCTAATGAGAAGTAATAGTAATCTTTGTCATAACTGTTGTAAACTACAATCAATTAGAGTCAATATATTTCCTTTCAATCATTATCAAGATGATGATTGTCTGTATTTACTTTTTTTCGTTTAGAAAAAAATATTAATGAAGAAAAATATAACTCTTTATCTGTTAACCCTCTTAGTCTAAATGATATTGGGAATGACTTAAATACATTACAATTCTCTCTTGATTATGATGATGTAATAAATGATCCCTGTACGTATATGTTTTCTGATGATTTCGTCCAAAAATATAAATCTACTCCTCAAACTTTTTTCAATACTACATGTCAATTCAAGGAGCCTGGTTCGTAACTATAACGAATTACTACTTCTACTCAATTCATTAAATGATAGGTTTACAATTATTGGAATTTCTGAAACTTGGTTTCGTAGCAATATTCTAGTTCATATGTTTGAAGTCGATGGATACTCACTTGTCCATATATATAGACTTAATAAACACGGAAGAGGAGTAGCTTTATACATGTATATTAGAGACGATATTGATTATAATTTATGTTCTGATATATCTTTTAGCTGTGATCATTGTGACACTCTCTTTATTGAAATTCAACAACCCAAAAAGAAAGCAATTATTACTGGATGTGTTTACAGAGTACCTAATACTGATATTGCCATGTTTGAAGAAACACTCTCAAGTATTTTTGTCAATATGAATCCACATAATAAAGAAATATATCTGTTAGGTGATTTTAATATCAATTTACTAAATTATGATATAAATTATAAAACTAGTCATTTTTTGGATAATCTGTTTTCATATGGTTTATTTCCATCTATTACTAAACCAACACGGGTAACTAGACATTCTGCAACTTTGATTGATAACATTTTTACCAATTGTATTCATATGCATAAAAACTGTGGTATAACATATTCCGATATCTGAGATCATTTCCCGATTTTTTGTTTGAAAGAAGAATTACCAATTTCTATTAATCCACCTTTTTGTACTAAATCACGCGTTTTACAAATGATAAAATTAACTTATTTAAAAGTAAACTACACTTGATTGACTGGTCAGGCATTTACTGTCAATCAGATGTTAATATATCTTATGAACTATTCATTCATAAACTTAGTCATTTATATTTTGAATGTTTTCCACTTGTAAAGAGGAAAGTCCGTAAAAAATACGATAAACCTTGGATCACAAAGGGTATTAGCAAATCTATTAAGAAAAAACATAAACTTTACTGTCGTTATCTAAAGAAGGCTGACATTTCAAATCGTGATAAATATGTTAGGTACGAGAATATTTTAACAGGTATCATTTGTCAACGTAAAAAATTATATTATGAAAACTTATTTAAAAACGTGAAAGGTAACATGAAAAAAAATTGGTCCGTAATAAACTAGCTCATGGGTAAGAGAAAAAAGTCAATACCTTCTCATATGTACTACAATCAAACCAAAATATTGGGTAAAGCTTCTATTGCTGAATGCTGAAGCATTCAATAATTAATTTGTTGATATCGGTAAGATTACACAAGAAAAGATATCCATTTCCTCGTCTCATTTTCAATGACTATTTATTCAACCGTGTACCAGTTTCACTATTCTTTAACCCAACTTCCCATACCGAAATACTTAATGTTCTCTCTTCCATGAAATCATCTGCCTCACCAGGTTCAGACTGCATTGCAGCACATGTTATCAAGGCATGTATCCATTTTATTATTACCCACTTTGCTTTATATTCAATGAATCAATGTCGTAAGGCACTGTTCCTGATAAACTTAAGACTGCTATGATAGTACCCATTTGCAAAAAGGGTGATAAGCATGACATCATTAATTATAGACCTATTGCCCTTTTATCTTTCTTTTCAAAAATGCTAGAAAAAATCATTTATACGCGGCTTTTCAAACTCCTCTCGTCCAATGACATATTAATTTCACAACAATTTGGATTTAGAAAAGATTTTTCTACATAACTTGGTGTATTAAATTTAATAAACATTACATCACAAGCAATCGATGATAGCAACTATTGTCTTCGTGTATTTATGGACCTCTCAAAGGCATTTGAGACCCTCGATCACCACATTTTGATAAGTAAATTAGAAAACTATGGTGTTAGAGGGGTTCCACTACAGTGGTTCACCAGTTATTTGATACGTACATGTAGAAGGCAACAAGTGGTGGTCGATGGTGTCAAATCTAAGTTATATATCTTGTGGAATTCCTCAGGGGTCTGTGTTAGGCCCCCTCCTCTTTCTTTTATATCTAAATGATAAAACTAATTGCTCCTCAGTTTTACGATTTTCATTATTTGCTGATGATACCACTGTTTCACTTACTCACAAAAAATTAATGATCTTATATCATCAGCAAATGATGAATTGGATAAACTACATAAATGGTTCGTTTGTAATAAACTGCTCTTGAATTCTGAGAAGACCAAGTATATAATTTTTCGAGGAAGAGGCAGGACGGTTCCTCAGAATATTACTAATCTTATTATTGGAGGTAATGTTGTATCTAAAGTTGACAGTATCCAATTTCTAGGTGTCTTTTTAAATGAATATCTTTCTTGGAAACCCCATCTCAACTCAGTTTGTACTAAGATATCAAGATCCATCGGGGTTCTCTGCAGACTTAGACTTTGTATGCCTCAGACTATTTTGACTTCTTTATATATCAGTATTATTCTCCCACACTTAAACTACTGTAATATTGTCTGGGGTCACACATTTAAAACTCACTTAGATAAGTTATGCATTCTACAAAAGAAAGCAATCCGAATTATATGTAATGCTGCATTTAATAGTCACTCCAAACCGCTATTTTCCCAATTAAACATTTTACCATTAAATGGCTTAATATCACTGAATTTTCTTGTTTTCATGTACAAGTTCCATATTAACATTTTACCTCCTACCTTAAGATATATTTTTGCTCCAAATTCATCAGTTCATACTTACAATACTCGTCAATGTGATCTCATTCGTCTCCCTCAAGTTCAAACTTCTGTCGTTTCTAATTCTTTTAAAATGACTTTCCCTAAATCATGGAATAAACTTGCCAATGACATTAAAAAGAGCTCCACTATTACTAGATTTAAAAAGTTATGCAGGGCAATGTTAACCTTTTAACCTTCTGAAATTACCAATGTACTTTTTTGGGGGGCTGTATTAGTGTGTTATTATTTTTTGTGTTTTGATAATTGTTGATATATATGTTACCTGGTGGCCCCTATTCTAAGCCTTGCTTCTCCGGGGTCACCTTACCATCATTGTAATTTCCCTTCATTGTTGTTAATTTGTTTGTATTGTTTTTGTATTTGATTGTTAACAATAAATTGAATTGAAATTAGAATTGAATTAATTGAAATTAAATGTATTTGTTTTCTAATTCATTTTTATTTAGTGATTGAAATGGTAAAGGGGGGGTAGGCAGATTTTTGTTTTCTTATATTTATATTTTTATAAATATAAGAAAAAATGGTTAATGATTTTTATTTTAGTGATTAAAATGGTTGGTATAAGGGATGGTAGACATGTGGGTTTTTTGTCCGTTTTATTTATTTATTTTTTTTTCTTAGTGATTGAAATAAAATAAATTTATTATATACATAAAGTCATGTATATTATTTTTTTTTTCTTCTTAAAATTACAATTAGCCAAAGTACCTGCTCCTGCTGCCCGCCTTCTATCTTCTTTCTTTCTACTTAGTGTACTGTACTCCTCTGTCCCTCCTGTCTTCTCCCCTTCACCTCCCCCTCTCTTATAATATTATAAAACGTAATATTTTCTCACATGATCCATCAGTTACGTTTTTTTCAAGTGCACAAAAATTGTTTGTATTTTTTAAAACAAAATTATTATTACGACTCAATGTCTATTTGTTGTAATTTTGTAATGTAACTAAGATAGGGGCTTGCCTCTTGTAAAAGCTTTGCCTTTTTTCGGCAAGTCCCTCCGTTTTACTTTTAAATACAAATGTCATCCGAAATAACTTTATTTACTGAATTGTGTTCCTTAAATCTATGATTATGTTAGATATATATATATTATGTTTTGTCTTGTAGTATTTTCGACCTTGTTATATTATGTTTATCATGCTATGTACATTGTGAAACGGAAATAAATAAATTAAATAAAATAAAATAAAATCAAATTTATATTAAAGTTATGAAGCCAAAATATTAATATACTACCACTAATTTTAATGTATGTTATAGTGAATTAATTATTTACAATACTGTTATTGAACAAAAATGTCCATCAGACGGTAAATTTATATCTTGTGGTTTTTTTTGCTAGGGTGGGGGCATTTATGATTTAGATTATGCCCATCCCCACTAAAACTGTATTTAATACATGTGCATCTGCTTTTTCAGTTGATCAGTTGTTTGTATCATATTTATTCTCGTTTTGAAAATGTCATTGGACACACTTTGATTTATTATTAATATATTTTGTAGCAACAGACCTCTCTCTAACTAATAATACTATTGTTTAACAATATTATTGTTTGATATAAAGTTTATATATATGTTTTATTCTTGCGGATGTTACCTTATAAGTCCAGGTCGGGGAGGAAAGCCTGCGGGCTATAGTAATTTCTTTCCCAGGCAACTTGGACTTGTACTGTAAACATCCCTGTTCATTTTGTCATTGTAGCTTTGTAGGCCCTATATTCTCATGTAAACTGATTCATTGTAAACTTTTTTTGTTGAAATGCCGAATAAAATAACTATAAAGAAGAAGAAGAAAAGGATTGAAGAAGAAGAAAAAGAAGAAGGCGAAGAAGAAGAAAGAAGAGAAAAAAGAAGAGGAAGTAGAAGATAACAAAAAAGCAGAAGAAAGGGAAATAAAACCGAGACCTCCATTAAAGGACAAGTCCACCCCAACAAAAAGCTGATTTGAATAGAAAGAGAAAAATCAAACAAGCATAACACTATAAATTTCATCAAAATCGGATGTAAAATAAAAAAGTTATGACATTTTAAAGTTTCGCTTAATTTCACAAAACAGTTATATGCACACCCTGTTCGGTATGCAAAATTGAGGGAATCGATGACATCACCCACTCACTATTTATTTTGTATTTTATTAAATGATATATTTTGATTTTCTCGTCACTGTCATGTGAAACAAAGTTTAATTACTTCCTAAACACATGGAATTCCATTATTTTAACATTTTGTGGTTCAAGCAAGGGGGTCCTAATTGTCAAATTCGTAAAAATTGAAATATAGTATAATTCAAACAATAAAAAACAAAAGAAATAGTGAGTGAGTGACATGATCGACTCTCTCATTTGCATATCACTGAGTTGAGCATATAACTATTTTGTGAAGAATAAGCGGAACTTTAAAATGTCATAACTTTCTTAGTTTACATGAAATTTTCAGTGTTATGCTTGTTTGATTTTTCTCTTTCTATTCAAATCAGATTTTTGTTGGGGTGGACTTGTCTTTAAAAGGAGGTCTCAGTTTTATTTTCCTTTCTTCTGCTTTTTTGTTATCTTCTACTTCCTCTTCTTTTTTCTCTTCTTTCTTCTTCTTCGCCTTCTTCTTTTTCTTCTTCTTCAATCCTTTTCTTCTTCTTCTTTATCATTATTGTATTCGGCATTTCAATAAAAAAGTTCACAATTAATCAGTTTATATGAGAATATAGGGCCTACAAAGCTACAAAGACAAAATGAACAGGGATGTTTACAGTACAACAGTCCAACATGTTTTTTTTACATCTATCTCCATTTTGAATATTTTCTTCTTTCACGATTCTGCACAACGTCAAAGATATTGGTGTAAGAAATGTTCATCTTCCAGCCCCCCCCCCCCCCCCTCCCTCTCTTTTATTTTTTTTATTCTCTCTCCCCTACTCGTTACCTAATTCTCTTTCTTTTTCACTTTCTTCTCCTTTTCCTCTTCACCACTTTATATCTCACTTCCGTTTTTTATCAGTTTTTTATCCTTCTCAATTTCTCTTCGACCTCAACCCCCCCCCCTCTTTTATTTGTATATCCCTTTGCGTGCGGGCCCGCGAAACCGGATACCTCTTCCTGCGGCGGAGCCGTTTTGGTACATTGCTGGTATTTGGATCTGTGGTGGTGTTTTCCTAAACAATTGCTAATTGCGCCAAACTGAAGTATTTTCAGGATTTTTAGTAAATGTAAAGATGAAAGATCAGACATTTTTCTTTCTAGAAATGAAGGTTTCGCTTCTCAAATCAACAGAATAGTTAAGAAATTTACTAGGAAATAGTCGTGTTATTTTGTCAAATCTTCGCTTTTTCCCAAGTCAATAGGCACTGTGTACAAAAATGCGTAAGGGCATTCAGCACGCACGGACGGGTCGGGTTCGATCGATACCGCTTTGTTGTCTGCTCTAGTGCTTTTTTCTTTGCCTATTGTCACACTACTCATAAATGGTCTCTTTAGCCCCTTGTATAGAGATCATTTGCAAAGTGTATAATTGCGACGATAATCCGTTTTGGGTGAAATCACAGCATACCAAATACCTTTATTTTCCAGAATGAATAAAAAAGGGGAATATTCCCTTGCAAGTACAATGATGATGCTGCGCAACGAAAGTCCGAAACTAATTTGTGATTTTTGGCTTCTGGGCTTCAAGACGGTGGCCTCAATGTTTCACTAAAAATCGCCTTTGGTTTCTTTTTTTCATGAATTATTGTTTGTAATAAACATAATTTTGTTCCTGAAGATTGCATACCAGTGTTCGATCTGTTTTCCTGTTGCAATTTCAAAGAGTGAAGGGGATAAAATCCTATTTGACTGGCGGATGGTAAATTTGTTTAAATTATTGCGCGTTTGTCAATAAAAAATTTACATGTATTTATAAAACGGTACCAATTAGGGATTTCCTCGTTTTCCCTTTCTCTGGTTTCTAACCTGTAACTTAACGGTATTTTCTACCGCTTTCATTCCCTTTCTTATATCTATCGTCTTTCTATATCCCCTCCCTATTTCAACCTTTTTTTCTCTGAGTTCTTCTCATTAAATTATATCTGTATCGTCTTCCTTCTCCCCGATTTGGATTACAAGGTATATACCCGCCCCCACCCCCCTCAATCCTTTCTATTTTTTTCTTCTCAGTACCTGTCATTTTACATTACATCTTACGTCTCCCCTTCTCTCTCTTCATCGGAAACGGTTCCGAGAGTATGCCTCGATTTTGCCAACTTGTATTGATCGGAGATGGTTGCATTTGTGGGCCTCTCATCCAATTGCATCGTGGTCATCATGTCGAAAATTTAGGGGTTCCCCCCCCCCCCGTTTCTCAAATTGATATCCCGAAAAACCTTTTAAAATCACTATTGTATATAAATTTTATATCATCTTCCATTTTCTATATTGATAACGTAGGTTTAGATATCTTTCGCAAAAGACAAAATGATGATGAGGATCATCGTATAAAAATGCACGACTAAACTATTTTTTGTGAACTTGGGGCTTGGGGTTATGGCAAGACAGAGGCCTCAATCTTTCACTAAAATACATTTTTGAGATTTTTTCATAAATTATATGTCTCATTTAATTCAATTTTCCACGCAGCTATGATAATAAAATAATTTTGTCCCTGAAGTTTGCGCACCGGTATTCAATTTGTAATATCCTGAAATTATTTCAAAAAGTTAAACGAGTAAAAGTGACTAAAATTGTAAGTCTGAAATCATACATCCCAACTCTCTTCTTGTCACTTTCTAAATTTCTTTCTTTATTTTACTTTTCACTAAAAAAGAGCCATGCTAGTAATTACTGAAAGTAAGAGAAAGTATTTTTTTTTAAATAAATTATAGCATCCGCAATCAAAAGTATTTTTTTTTATTTGTTCTTTCGTTTTGTTCTATTTTTAATTTGTCTCCTTGTTTTCACAACCGAAAACAAAGTAATAAATAAATTATAAAAAAACATTCCTAATAGTTAGAATTCATTTTTATCTCTATCGTTTAAATCGTTCTATCTAATAGTACAGAGGCTGCGGGGTTGGTTGGAAGTTTCAGTCCTCACCCCTTTGTACACAAAATCCGAAGTCTATATAAATTTGTGATTTTTTTGGCCAGTCCACTCCCTCCCACATTCAGCTCAACCCCTCCATTATCAAAACGCACAGCGGCCCCTGTTTTTATTTCAAAAATCAGATATTTTGGTTTTGATGCTAACCAGCTGGGTAAGCGCCCCAAATGTTTGCAGTAACGGAAACAATTTTTTTTCTATATGAATCTTTTCTACCACGCTATTCGCCGGTAAAAAAAAGAAGAAAGAAATTCGCGAAAAAGTAGGAAAATTAATAAAATTTGGGTCGTTATTAACCCTTTATTTTGGGGGGGGGGGTGTAGGTCAAACATGAATAAAAGTTTGTAGGATTGAGAGGGTTCTGTCGGGTGACACGCCAGACAAACTTGTTTTCTTTATAGTGGGTGTCTTAACGTAATTTCTCATATTATCATTTTACATGTATTTCTCCATTTCAGGCGAGGAAACTTTTAGTTCATAATTGGTTTTATCATGAAGTGATTATGTTTCCATCAACGTTTTAATGCAAAAATTCTCATCTTGGAGAAAAAAGGAGAATAAGATAAAGAGCTTCTAAAAACTAATCTATTATAAATTCATTCTGTAACATGACATGAATTAAAAAAATTTGATATTTTTTTAGCCGATTCATCCCCGTCCCACAGCTCAAACCCTGCACCATAAACAAACACTGCTGTCCCGGTATAACAAATCTTTTTCCAAATGGTTTGGATGCTAACCATGGGAAGCGCCCCAAATGCGATTTTTTTTTTTTTGTCGTAACGGGAGGAAAAACTGGCCAAGTGGTCTTTATTCTTATCTTTTCTACCGCGTTACTCGCAATTAAAAACAGAAAATAGGAGAGAGGAGACAAACAAGCAATATTAGAGTGTAGGTCAGAACATTTCCATCGGGGGGGGGGGGCTAGGTCAAACAAGAATAATAATAAGGACCGAGTTGCGACAAACAAACGTTTTGGGATTTTTAAAAAATTAATCTAACAAAAAATAAAGTCATGTTGTTATTCGTTTAAGTAAATATTCATGGAATTCCCCTTCCCCCTTTCCCCTTTTATCTCTGTTTCTCATTGTCTCTCGTTCTCAGTGACATCTGAACATTTTTTTTCTATCATTTCCCTAAATGATCCTTCTTTCATCTATATATGCATCATCACCCAGGGGAAGCGCTTTTATGCAATATGAATCACTGACCGACGTCATAAGCACCTGTGTTGTCGGTAATCGAGACAATTTGTTTTTCTTTAGATACGGTATGTTGGTCGAAAAAAAAGTATTCATAAAAACTTTTTGTATTGCTAAGTACGAAAAGCATTCAATAGGTAATCCTGCCGATAAACACTAATCTTCCTTTTGTTCGGGGCGTTAATTGACCATCTGTATCCTGCTCTTTTCGGAAGGAATTTGTTTGAGTGGCCGCCCAGACATTATTTTGTTTGGGTAGTCCCGATATCGTGAACTACATGGACGTTTCCCTTTTGTAAAGAGCATAAGATGAATGGTGTGCTAAACTGCTTTCTTTTCTCTTTTTTTCAGAATAGTAGACAAAAATAATGAGAAGAGGGATGATGGGGAGGGAAAAAGTTCAAAAGTGCACCGAGATCAGCTCAAAGTACTATAAGACATTACAAACTTTTTGTTTTTCTGAAAATACAATCGATCGACGAAACCAAGGAGATATCATTCTATCTAGAGTGATATCTCCTTGATGAAACAAATAAGACAAAAATGGTGAATAAACGCGTAGCTTATTACGTGACGATCTTGCAGAAAAGATTTTAGCTTTTATTTCAGAACGATATGGATCAAATCACGTGATCAGAACAAATCACGTGATCAGGCCTAGTGCGCGCGCGTACGTGCACGTCACAAAATTTATCCTCCCCGTCTGACTCCAACGAAAAAATTGGGTAAAGTTGAAATGATTTCCTATTTTGGGGATTTTTCTCCACGTAGCTGTATATTTTTTTCATTTGGTAATCGAAATAGGTTTATAAAGGAAATAGTGGCAGAGGTTCTAGTACATAACAATTACGAAAAAGCTGAAAAACTTCATCGAATTAAACCAAACAAATCTCGGCTTCTGTAGAAGCCCGTCGTAGCTAAGTGAACGACACGCTGGGCTTCTGTGGAAGCCCGTCGCACGCAAAGGGATATGCATGTCCACTCCTTGCATTTCCCTCCTTCATGCAGTATTCCCTTTTCATCTTTCGACTAATCTCCCTTTTCTCTTTTCTTTTAATATTCAGCCTCCATTGCCTTTCCGTATACAGGCCTACTCCACTCGTTTCTTTTCCATTTCTTCAATTTATATATTTGTTTTACTCCCTTGCAAATACCATGCAAGAAAGAGAAAACACGAAAATTATCACAAAAATATTGGCCTGTCATGTACCGCTAGCACTAACTTTAATAGGTAGCTAGAAATCCTTCCCTGACTCTGGCCGAGCTGAGCTGATATCTACGAAAGACCATTAGTGCCACGGAGAAAAAAAAAACTATTTCTACTAATCTGTAATAACAGATTACGGTACTTCAACTAATCTGTTTAAACAGATTATAATCTGTAATAACAGATTACGGTATTTCTACTAATCTGTTATAACAGATTACGGTACTTCAACTAATCTGTTTAAACAGATTATAATCTGTAATAACAGATTACAGTATTTCTACTAATCTGTTTAAACAGATTATAATCTGTAATAACAGATTACGGTATTTCTACTAATCTGTTATAACAGATTACAGTACTTCAACTAATCTGTTTAAACAGATTATAATCTGTAATAACAGATTAAGGTATTTCTACTAATCTGTTATAACAGATTACAGTACTTCAACTAATCTGTTTAAACAGATTATAATCTGTAATAACAGATTGCGGTATTTCTACTAATCTGTTATAACAGATTATAATCTGTAATAACAGATTACGGTATTTCTACTAATATGTAATAACAGATTACGGTATTTCTTCTAATCTGTAATAACAGATTATAATCTGTTATTACAGATTACCGTAGTCTGTTACGTTCTATAATCGAAAATCATGTTGTTACAAATATAACTGATGGTCGGTCAAGCGTGCAGGACAGGACATCTGGAGCTGCATTATAGCTTATACCCTTTTACATTTTCAATGTCGCTAACGATCCTTTGGAACAGGACCTTCTTGTGACAATGGAATGTGAAGGCTTGGTTCGGAATAGACCAAAAGCTTCGGTCTCTGTTATGTTGGTTGTTCAGCTGAACTCCGTTGGCTTCACTCACCAAATACAGAGACCGAAGTTCTAGCGCGATCTGTACAGGGGACTCAATAGCCATATGTTTATGTACTTAAGATCGGATAAAACGGGGAAGTGAATTTGCGCGACAGCGGAGGTAAGTCACTGTTTTTGTTCCTTTTAACTTGTTTTTTCTCAGTTTTTTGGCAATTAATGCCAAGAGGGAATATTAATTTGCATTTTGGTCGCGTTAATTTTCAAAATTTCCTGTAGTTCCTGTAGAATAAAGCAAGCTACATCTAACTCATCAGTATGGTTTTTACGACGATAAAGACCAAGGGCTCGCAACTTTCTGTTCAGTGTTCGTTTGCTTATCGCTACATTGTGATTGAATAAAAGAGAAGCAATGATTTCGTTGTAATTATAGCCTAAAATAAAATAATTCCGAACCAAGCCTTCACATTCCATTGTCACAAGAAGGTCCTGTTCCAAAGGATCGTTAGCGACATTGAAAATGTAAAAGGGTATAGCTATAATGCAGCTCCAGATGTCCTGTCCTGCACGCTTGACCGGCCATCAGTTATATTTGTAACAACATGATTTTCGATTATAGAACGTAACAGACTACGGTAATCTGTAATAACAGATTATAATCTGTTATTACAGATTAGAAGAAATACCGTAATCTGTTATTACAGATTAGTAGAAATACCGTAATCTGTTATTACAGATTATAATCTGTTATAACAGATTAGTAGAAATACCGTAATCTGTTATTACAGATTATAATCTGTTTAAACAGATTAGTTGAAGTACCGTAATCTGTTATTACAGATTATAATCTGTTTAAACAGATTAGTAGAAATACTGTAATCTGTTAGTAATCTGTTAGTAGAACAGATTAGTAGAAATACTGTAATCTGTTAGTAATCTGTTAGTAGAACAGATTAGTAGAAATACCGTAATCTGTTATAACAGATTAGTAGAAAGTGTGGGGTTTTTTTCTCCGTGGCACTAATGGTCTTTCGTAGGTTCTCGGTTTTTCACGCACACTCGTCTGGGCGTACGCGCGGGATAGTACGTATATATCGGTGAAAATACTTCGATTAAAATCGTCTAGAACTAGACTAGTATTTTCACCGCTCTTGCTTACGGAGTGTTTCACACACAGACATAAAGGTCTGAAAACAGCCGAGAAAGACTACACAGGGCGACGGTTTTCAGCACTGATTCACGCTTCGGTAAACGTAACTATCTCGGAAAAGAGACTTTTCAAACGATCTCTGAAAACCGGAAGGTTCTTTTAAAAGATTGGTACGAATTTTGGCCGCAGTGGTGATTTCATAGTAATGTAAGGCAATGACAACTCTTCCATTCACTCCAAAAAATGAAATTACTATTTCTTTCAAAAGTTTTACTTCACATTATATTATAATTTTAAGACATTTTGTGACATAACACAATATGCAACCTTTAATACAGTATGACTACTGCCCCATGTCGCATGTAAACGACTTTGAAAACGACTATTCTTACTTACTATGAATATCTAAATCTGTTGATTCTTGTCTTTCCAGCTCTGTAAGCTGATAGCCAGTAGCCCGACATTCCAAAGTCTGTAAATGATTTTCTTGAGTTGCTGGGAATGTGAACACACTCTTTGTATTAGATAATGGTGGATTAGATGGTGCTGTTGGGTGTGTTTGCACTATCGTCTTGCCATTGCCATTAGTCTGTTCAACACCATTCAGATAACATGTGATGTTAACTGGTGGTTTGCCTCCAACAACTTCACATGTTGCTTCATACATATCCTCTCCACTGCTACTTACAAAACTTCTTACAGTTGGTCCAGTTAAAGTTCCTGGAACTAAAATCAGAGAAAAAAATATGCAAGTGACGATTTGATAGTACACATTAATTTGGTTTATACCAACTTTTATATGGGACCCTGCAGAAAACAAGTGGAATACTGGTCCTAAAAAAACTAAATAATTATAGGAATAAAGAAAATTTTGACAGAATTAAAAGGTGATGCAGATCACCGAATAACGATTTCATGTAAAAATTAAGAAATTGGAAAATGGGGTAATGATATTATCAACAGCATCCCTTTTGCTTCATACATATCCTCATGGTTTACCAAGGTACTGATCAGTCAATGTCACACTTGGTGCAGCTAGAGAAAGAATAATGCAGGTTAATCCATTTACTAAATCCATTTACTAAATACATTTACTAAATACTATCCTGCAAGAAATCTACGTTCCAAATCAAAATGTCAGTTGGCTTCCCAGTCGGTGTTAACAAATTTCTATGGTGCGAGGTCATTTCAACACGCTGCAGCAGAGCTGTGGAACAAGTTACCATTTAACCTGAAACTTGCCGATACAATTGAGAGTTTTAAGAGTCTTTTAAAGACACATTTCTTTCTTTCTTTATAATAATTTTTTTTTGAATTTGTGCCAAGGTATTTTCATTTTTATATGACACTGACCATATATCTATTTCTCTTTTTTTCTCTTTTTCTTTTCTTCTTTCAAGCGCATAGGGACTTAAATTTACTTTTTGTGATATGCGCTATAAAAGAATGGTTCATTATTATTATTATTACTATACATGATAATATCCCTTACCCTTTAGCTTATGTTTAGGAAAGGCCTCTAAATCTAAATCTTAGGTTGTAACTGAAATTAACAAAAATTACATTCGCATGAACTCACTTCGTAGCTTATTTTTCAGTTTGCATGGCCGGTATCAGATTAACTTTCTTCCTTTCTTTTTTTTTAATTTCCTTTCCTTCTCTCTCTCTCTCTTTTACTCTCCCTCTTGCTTCCTCCTTCTCAATCTTTCATCATTTCTGTTGATCGTTGATTGAAGTAAGTAAATCCAGTGCAATTTTGTGTGCGTGTATTTATGCTGAAAATGGTATCACTTGAACAGAAAAAAAAACATACAAATTAAACACTGAAAATTTTGTCAAATTCGGACAAGGAATAACAAATTTATTACATTTATAATTTCCTTATTTCGTCAACGTTCTATACATGTCTTCATGAATATTCAAGGGCAAACTGATGATGTCATATCCGCACCTGTTTTTTTTTCTTTTACATGAAATTATGTTTTTCAAAGTTTGTCCTACTATAATTATTTGATTTAGTGCATTAGTCAGGCAGCATGTGTCATTTTACTTCGACAAATTGGCTAAGTCTGATTTTTCACTTTTATGTGATTGGTTACATCACAAGGAACAACTTTCAACTTGGTGACAAATTTTAATGGTCATCTTGACCATGTTAGTGGTCAAAATGGGTTCAATAGGGGTCATTTTTTTAAATTGCCCCGATTCTGTCGTGTGACACATCAAATTGTTTGTCTTGTTATACTGAACAGAAACATGTACACAATTATATACTCTTGACCTCCCGTTAAAAAGTTATAACCGGAAATATCAAATGGTCAACGAACTTTCATTAAATGGCAAATTACACTAAAGGTGAGAAGAAAGCTAATTTTCCCGTGTTTTTATGCATGTGTGTATTTTTTTTCGAACTTGATAAGTCCATCGTCAGAAGTCCTTATCCAGAAGATATAAAGGGTCAAGACACGGTCATGGAAAGGTCAAAAGGTCAACAAACTTTCATTGGAAGCCAAAATACACGTCTAAAAGCGGTTAGAAGCTTAAAAGTCTTATTTTTCGTGGGTTCTTTATTTTGAAAAGTCTCTATCTAAGAAGACATTATACATAAAGGGGCCAAATGTGCTTATTTAGGAACAAAATAGATAAACAGAGATAGACGTCGAATACATTCAGTGTGGTATCATGGCATTGCAGGAATACCTTGAAACGACTTGGCAAACCCTTATGCCCTTAAAATCTTATCATCTTCATGATGTGAAAAGCGCAACCAGCTCTTTCCGAGTTTTTTTTTAATATTTAGGAATTCAATTCAAGTTCAACTCATTTTCAATTTACTAGTCTTTGATATGTAAAGATACATTTCATCCATTTGCTTGCACATAATATTTTAATCAACAGAAAGTATTGTAATGTAATGGGGTTATATATTATGTGCACTATGTTGCACAGACACATCGATTGATCAGTGCTCCCAGCTCCAGATAAAGATGTCTAACATCTTATTTGGATTAACTTACAAATAAGATAATGAGGTTAAGATTGAGGATGATATGAAAGGTTGGACTCCATTGCTCCTTAATTAATTATAATGTGTGACGGTTATATCACTTCTGACAAAGAGGCAACATCGTGTAGGCATGCTCATTGTAGTCATGGTGTCCATTAATGCTGATGTGATATATTCTGACCATTACTCGATCTCTGGAACCAAGAAGGACTACACATTCCTGATTATGTGCTGCCATTTACACGGCTTGTACTATTTTATCAAGTGTGTTTTTTCCAGAGCATACAACGTAAAACTAAACTTAATACCAGTTCTCACGATAGTGATGTGCATAGATGCATATTTTTTTTTGGTTCTTTTGTCGTTCTTGTTTTTTTTTTCGTACTTGCTAAACTACCTGGATGCTACTAAAAAAAATAATCACATAAAACCACGGCCATACCACAGCGGGAAGGGGGGGGCAGCTGCCCCCAGAAATTGTGAAGACTTGCATTTTTACTGATAAATAAATATAATTGACCAAAAGTATTCACGAAATCCTTGAATTTCACTTTACAAAATGCAAAAGGGCCCTAATGATAAGCTCAGAACAGCACATGCACCAGAAATGTGTATAGCCCTTCTTGGCTCCAGAGATCGAGTAATGGTCAGAATACATCACATCAGCATAATGGACACCCATGACTACAATGAGCATGCCTGCACGATGTTGCCTCTTTGTCAGAAATAGTATAACCGTCATACATTATAATTAATTGAGGAGCAATTGGAGCCCAACTTATCCTCAATCCTAACCTCATTTTCTTATTCGCACGATAATCCAAATGAAATGTTAGGCATCTTTCTTAGGAGTTGGGAGCACTGATCAATCGATGTGTTTACTCTGTTAACATAGTATTATACTTATACCCCAAATACATTTCAATCATTTCTGTTAATTAAATTATTTGTACAAAGAAAATGAAGGAAATATACTTCTTTACATATCAAAGACTGGTAAATTGAAAACGAGTTGATTTTGAATTGAATTCCTAAATATAAAAAAACTCGGAAAGAGCTGGTTGCGCTTATCACATCATGAAGATGATAAGATTTTAAGGGCATAAGGGTTTGCCAAGTAGTTTTAAGGTATTCCTGCAATACCATGATACCACAATGAATGTATTCGACGCCTATTTCTGTTTATCTATTTTGTTCCTAAATAAGCACATTTGGCCCCTTTATGTATAATGTCTTCTTAGATAGAGACTTTTCAAAATAAAGAACCCACGAAAAATAAGACTTTTAAGCTTCTAACCGCTTTTAGACGTGTATTTTGGCTTCCAATGAAAGTTTGTTGACCTTTTGACCTTTCCCTAATACCTTGTCTTGATTCTTTATATTTTCTTGATAAGGACTTCTGACGATGGACCTATCAAAATAAAAATAAAAAAAGTACACACATGCATATAAACACAGGGAAAATGAGCTTTCTTAACACCTTCAGTGTAATTTGCCATTTAACGAAAGTTCGTTGACCTTTGACATTTTCTGGTCATAAGTTTTTAACAGAAGGTCAAGAGTATATGGCTGTGCACACTTCCTTGTTTAGTATTACAAGACAAACAATTTGATGTGACACTCGACAGAATCGGGGCAATTTAAAAAATTGACCCCTGTATACATGTAACCCATTTTGACCACTAACATGGTCAAGATAACAATTAGAAATTTGTCACCAAGTTGAAAGTTGTTCCTTATGATGTCACCAATCACATAAAAGTGAAAAATCAGACTTAGCCAAATTGTCGAAGTAGCCGGTAAATCATGACACATGCTGCCTGACTAATTAATGAGATATTCATCGCTGCAAAGTATTTTATCATAAGACATACATTATCATACACACTCTTATTGAGATGTGGAATATTTATGATTACATGTAATAAAATTAAAAAAAGGAAAGTGTGAATGTGACACATGGTGACGAGGTGTCCCGTATCTTAAGGGAAATTCTTTTATTTCAAACATTGTCCAATGTCCCGTAGGACTCTGTCCGGGACGCCATTTTGTATCGTATTTCATGATTTTGAACACATAAAAAAAATATATTATTGCATTTTACTTTGTTCTCATATGCGAAAAGAAAAAAAGGGAAACTCACGATAAAGAGATTTGTAAATCTTCATGTATAATTTTTGTGAAAATTTCCGTGACACCTACTAAATAGAGGAAGACTTTGTAATCATCAGTAGTTATGAACGTAGAGTTTGTGGCCATGCTCCTATTATAGTTTATCCACAAATTTGTATTCCTTAGTGGCCTTCATTCTAATTGGATTAGTGGCATAATGAACTAAACATGTAGAAGGACCACAACATAACTTAAGTGGGAAAATTCATGCCTTTTTGAATGGCAATCTAATATTGTGATATATCCAGAATCCTGTATATATTTCACCCCTTTCCCTTCCCTGTTTCCCCTTCTGTTATTCATTTACTTATTTATTATTGATTTATATGTTTTCTTTGTATTGGATTCCGCCCCCCCCCCCCTTGTGGGAGAACAAAAATCTCCCCATGTATACGCCAGCGATTTGGATTTATTAAGTTGTGATATGATGGCACATTCAGCGTCAGCAACTTTTGCTTTTAAGAAAATAGCTAAAAAAATGTGGGCACAGTCTGTCATTTTTAACATTTGGTTTAGATTTCTTTCCTTTTTTTCAGTACCAATTTTTGTACTGCCATATTTCATATTTCTAAAGTCGGCTTAGGGAAAAGAGCAATACCAATGAGAGGATTTTTTTTTTGCAAATCCAAACAGAACAAAATTCGTATCCAAATTTCAAAAGTCAAAATCTTACATCATGAACACGGAAATTATTATGGAAAGGACAATATTAACAAACATTTATACACAAATGCATTATATTTTATATGACCTGATTGCCCGTCTTTCCATATCCCTTTCCTATATTGTAAATCGGTACACTAAGACATTATGATGTGGACAGGTAAATTGAAATTAAATTAAATTACATCTGTTCTCTTTGCATTGTTTTTTTAAAGAAACAGATAATGGATAAATTCATTAAAATTATTGCGGTATCTCTGTAATGAATCAAAGTATGTGTATATTACAGCATGAAACTAATCAAATACTCAACTCATGAAAACGGACATACTAAAACTTCCAAGCCTACACCCGTCCGAGTAAAATTAAGTGAATAAACAGAAAGCTCCAACTGAACCTGATTTTCTTTTCTCAATCAACAAAATCTAGAGTGTGTGATAATAAAGTAATTTTGTATCATTAAGAAATAAGACGAGGGAATTGATAGATAATTAAATAACTTACTATCAGACCAACTGATATAGATAGTAAGGGACTTGGTGGATTCCATAGCTTCTGGAGGAGAGAGACAACAAACGGAAAGGGTAGATTGTATTATAATTTTCTAAAAAAATGTGTCGAAATCTAGAGCATAAAATTAGTTTTTTGTATAAAATTTCATTGGAGTACCCCTTCAATCATGTAAAGATATATCTTTGTTTCAGTACATTATATTGTTGACCACATTATTATAACCATAGATCCTCCGTGTTATAAACTTGCTACTGTTACCTCATATAGATACGAATATGGAATTGCCTTTCTTCTGTTTTGCATACTGCAAAAAATATAAATCCTATAAAGACTGTTATATTATTGACTAAACACTTTATTATACTCCTGCTACTGTTACTTTTCTTCTCTATATATTTCATGTGTATGTATGAAAACGTCTTTATCTTTTAATACAATGCAAAATATATCAATCATGTAAAAAGGTTTGTGCAGTTCTCACTCATTCAAATCACTTTGCTAGAACAATGAACTCGTAACTGTTAACTTTACGGATAGAATCTCATTCTTGCTAGCATTTTAAAATCATTTTCAGTATACATGGTGTATATGTTGTCTTTGAAACAATAATGTGCACATGCAGACATGCAAGAGACGAATCTGTGCTACGTAAACTTTTATAGGCCCTATTTATTCAGGGAGTCTTTTTAGTAGTGTGTGTTTCATAATTAATTTCTTATTTGGTATTTCGTTACTATTGCTCTAATTTACTTTTCTCAATTGTCTCATTTCTCTTTCTTTTTTTCAATTTTATCTTTATTTCCTCTTCTCATGCATTCTTTGATTCATGGATTTTATACATGATTTTATCTCGAGATCCAATTTATATCTTAATTTCAGTTGCTATTTCTAAAATTATTTTATATTTCCATTAAATTTGGTTATCAAATCGCTTAGGTTCTTAATGTTGCTGATGTTCATTTGTATAAGGTTGTTGTGACAGTAGTTGAACATTATGAGTTTTTTTTTTCTTATATCATTGTAAATTTAGTTTCTTGGTATTCGGTCAGAATGTATAAAATATCGGAACGGAATATAGGCTTGGGACTTATAAAATAGAATGTTTACTGTTTACTAAATCAGACCCAGCCCCCAACACACACACAAATGGATGTGTGTGTGTGTGACACACACACACATCCACTTAGATAACACACACAGGCACGCCAAACCTCACACACACACACACATACATGAATTCCTCGTTACGGGCCTGAAATGTCTTTGATAAGAATGTAATATATCCATAAATTTGTTTTATTCACTACTTTTCATGTTCCATTAACTGCAAGGATCGCAGTAAGAACAATTTCAAGCACTTAAAGGTCAACTCCACCCCAGGAAAATGTTGATTTGAATCAGATTTTGATGAAATTGTCAGTGTTATGCTTGTTGAATTTTTCTATTTTTATTCAAATCAATATTTTGTTGGGGTGGACTTGTCCTTTAATAGATGTGAACATCAAAATTAAATTCCACTTTCCGGTGTCAGTCAATGGCCAGCCGCGCGGGATACCGTGTTGTCGAAAACTACTTATGATGTCAGGCAGAACACATTATACAGGACTAACTACTGTAAATTATCTTCAAACATTTGGAGTTTTTTCTTGACATTATAAAA
Source organism: Lytechinus pictus (assembly GCF_037042905.1). Classification (NCBI taxonomy): domain Eukaryota; kingdom Metazoa; phylum Echinodermata; class Echinoidea; order Temnopleuroida; family Toxopneustidae; genus Lytechinus; species Lytechinus pictus. The sequence goes on from NC_087252.1 coordinate 7,012,847, forward strand.
TTGAATGGAATTTGATAAGTAGGCCTAATTCACAACATGCTTTGCATTTTACTCACCTTCCACCACAAAGTCCATACTACCATCAGTGCCCTGAATTTCACATCTATAGATCCCATCATCTGTTACTTCTGCACTAGAAATTGTCATCACTGATTGTATATTTGTCAGGGTAGTTACATCAAAGTTTTTGAACTTTTCATCATCAGTGATAGGGACTGTTCCAGCAAAGATATTTTCACCTGTATTGTCATCTACCCATAAAATTACAGGTACTGTTCCACCTGTAATATCACATGTGAGTGTGGCATCAGTCCCAGCTGCTGCTAGTGAAGTACCGGTTACAGTTGCTGTTTGCCCATTTGTTCCTGGAATAAAGTGGGTGAGAAATAAACAAATTAATTAAGATTTTCTGGTACTTGTGGTAAAGTGCCAAAATCGTTTTAAAATACACAATCCTCAGCCTCTCACAATGTATTGCTTAAAGCTTTGGTTGCCAAGTATTAACTTGACAACTCGAAAGTCTTTCCCTTGCAAACACTGACCTAACCAAGTAATAAAATTGACCGTTGGTTAGATGCAATTGTTCTTAACATTCAAGATTCAAGAAGTTTATTTTCATTTCCATGACAAATCAAATACAGATACAAATCAAAGTATGAGTACCAGATCAATTTTACCTCAGCATAATTATATGATATATTCGAATTACCGAAACGATTTTTTTTCCCCCAGGTTATATTTCAAAGATTTATATGCTAAAGATTATTGTTTAGGAGATAGAGCTGCCTAGCTAAAATCTGAAAATGTTGTGTCTCACAGACCAAATCACAGACATTTTGAACAAATCCCTCATTTTGATTAGTTGCTGATCAACGACTCAGATGTAAAAATGAAATCTCGTCCTTTCGATCACTCTTAATCAATTAACTAACTTCAAGATAATTACCAATTACAAGCAGCAGAACAGCAAATCCACGTAATAAAACCAGGCCAGCCATCGTCATGGTCATGTCTATGGTAAGCAACATGTGGTTCTCTTCGTATTATGATTTGATTCTTGCTAATGGAATGTTTTGACTTGTGACGATCGTCTGCGTTCAAGGAGCAGGGATGATCACACCCTATCGAGAAAACCGGGGGAGTTTTTCCCGGAAGGCTGTGCTGATCAGTAGTCTCTTGTTCCAATAGTTTATTTGTGTGTCTGTGTAAGTTTGTGTGAGGATATGGAGGCCTATAGGTGAAGTGAGGGTGTGTGTAGACGTGTGTGTAACTGAGAAAGGAAAGAAAAAAAACATATTTTTGTGCGTTTTCATTTTATGGTTATTTTCAATAATCTGGGCGATGGATGTGCGGCGACCAGGTTGCAGTACATGGAAATTATTATACTACTACTAGCAGCTTGCGATGGAAAGTAAGTTTTAAAGTAATTTGCTTCAGTTCAAGACAAATAAAAGAAAAGAGAAAAGAAAAAAAATACAAGCTCAGAAGTTGCTATAAATTTTGTTTAAAATGCAATATTTTCCCCCCTCAAATTTGCAAATGCAAATTAATGAAGAATAGAATACGCTATAATAATAACAATATGCAACATTTATATAGTGCTCAATAAAATATTGCAATTTATCTTTGTGGAATTGTGGGGGGAGGCAGTTCTAGAATTACTTCATTATGCAATTTTATTTCACGATAAACTGGAAGCTCTCTCCTTTTCTCCGAATAATCAGTGGCGTAATGGTCCAAAAGTTTAAAGGGAATCAGATATGTGATATTGGGCAAAGTTTAGTAAAAAAAATTGTGAGCGGGCAAGCAAAAAATCCGACATTATTATTAAAAAAATACATTTTTTTTTCATATTTTGACCTAAAAAAAATGACTACAAAATGATATTATATTTCAATCTTTTTTCTTTTATTTCTTTTTCATTCTATTCTTTCTTTTTTGGGGAGGGGTCTTTTTTTTGGGGGGGGGGGGCAAGCGCCCCAAACACCCCATCTGTACGCCTCTGCTAATAATCTATGAAAATTATATTGTTGTTAGCATTTGATGAATAATTTTCATAGAAACGACTGGTTAAGAAAACTTCTAAACACAGCCTTTCGTGAAAATCTCTAGTCCCCGGTTTTCTCGAAAGGGTGCGGCCACCCCCGTTCCGCGAACGCAGGCGATCATAACTAGCCAAATGTTTTGACTACAGATGGTTAAGACCAAGTCAAGCTCATCTCCAAGATCTAGTTTTTCAAAGGAAGGACATACATTATATTGAAAGCATTTACGAGAGATTACCAATGATTACTATTGATTTGTTGAAAATTGCATTGGAATCGTTGAAATATTTTCACGATTAGGTGGCAATTTTTACGTTTTTGTACACGGTTTGGAAAAAAGGGGGACTGAAGCTCACCCAGCACACCCCCCTCATTTTTGCAGCCCCCTGCATTTTTATATTAACGAAGTAGTCAAATGGAACACAAACATTATAAAAATGGCTTATACTAAGTGGGCTCTGCCTTTCTTCAAGATTGTCATGGACTATTGATCATCATTATAGGCTCTCAACTTTTCTACTCCCGAGATGTTAATCCTAATCAACCAGAAATAAAAAGTTATGTACAAGTTTTGTATATTCTAATTAAACTTCTAGGAGGGTTTTGAAGTAATCGCCATCTCAGCAACCTTGCATGGGCAGCTTATCTGATTAACGTAATAAATAAATTGCATGATACCACTACCGATAACACTGTAGCTCTTGACAAAAAAAAAATCTTTAAATAAAGCAAAATCTCATGTCATGTATGGCATTTGGGGGTACACGATTTTGTACATCAGCTCGTGTTTCATGTAGCCTTTGTCATCCCTTTTCAGTGCAGGTTAATCGTGCCAAACACATTAACGTCCCGTTTTTCTCAAAGCGAGCCCTTTGATTGAATATCACTTGGTGAAAGTTCCTTTAGTACAGACCAAGATCATTATACCTGAAATCAGTATCCTTTTGCATTGGGAGAGGATTTATTTCCAACAGAAAAAAATAACGTAGTCTCGGCATAACTTCATGTAATTTGTTCAGTGCAGTATTTTGTGATATCATCCTAATCAGCTCTGTTGAAGCATGGCCCTGAGAAGCGGTGCCGCACCATTTATAGGCAACAACACATTGAAATTAGGTTGGTATACTAAAATGTAGAAATTTTACCAAAATTAACGAAATGTTGTTAATTTTCGAGCCTTACAACCCCTTTTTCGCTTGTTATTTTTTTCTGGGCCAAATTACAATAAACAATAAGTTCATATCATATTTTACCACACACTAAACACAATAGTACATAAAAACTCACCTTATCCAGTTACCAACGATACATTTTGTTTCTATTCGTCTTTACCTATTGGGTATGTTTGGTGAGCACAGTGAAGTTCGACGAGCTCTAAATTCATTTTGTCAATGTAAACAATTTGTTCTCGTGTTCCTGATTTCAACGTTGAATCTCCAGTCAGTATAAAGGTATATAATACATGTATATTCGTTTGTTATGTTATAAAGAGGGCGTTAAACAGATATAGTCGGGCTTATAACTGAGCAAGATGCAACCTGGAAAGTAAAGAAAAAATCATTTGGTTTTTCTAAACAAGTTTTCATACTTCACAATAATATATTAGTGAACAGCAAATTCAAATTTTCTTGTGAGGGATCTTAAAATCGCCTTTAACTAAGGGATAATGAGTCAAGCTGAAATTTTACGGTTTCAATAGAAATAATAAAATCAGACAAACAGTGAAGAACTAACAAAGTTTTGACATTTCAAAGGTTTGCATTATCTCGGTGTTACAAGATTTCCCCTCTAAAATTTCTCATTATCCGAAATGTTTTCTCTTCCTTTTTTTATCATCAAAGAACGTAAAATATAGGATTGATGTCTAATTTACTGTGTAAGATCATCATGACTGAAAGTTGTTTCATTTGTTTCATTCAAAGGGAGACGTGCTATACACATTATGAAAACATGGATTGGTTGTAGTTTTTTTTTTATATAGTGACAAAAGGGAAAGTGGGTATGTAACATCACTAGCCAATCTATATTGTCTTTTTTATTAAAGTTTGATGAAACTGTCGGGGTATTGCTTCTACAATTTGACTTTATTTATTTAGACATGATTATTTTCAGCATTGGGTGTCCCTTTAAATGTGGAATTCCACCCCAAAGAAAAAAGTTGTGTAGATTAAAATGAGTAATAGCGTTTACAAAAGATTATACATAATAATAAAAATAATAAAAATCAAATGATCAATTGAATCAAGTGATTTATAAGTAAGCCATCATTTGCTTAATATCAACGAGTCTTTACTAATAACATTAAAAAAAAACAGAGGGAGAATCCCCCCATGGCAGAATTATGTAGACCTTTGTCTTTTGGCATAAATACATTTATTCACAAGAAAGTGCTTCAGAAAGAAGTGATGACATTTATTTCAACATGTCAAAACTGTTGTCCCTCCTCATGAAGTGTGCCCGGTATGCCACAACATTTACATTTGCACGCTCCCATCCATTTGTTGACGATCAGCATAGGGTCGTCGAGCGTTTGTCAACTACGTTTCGTCACTGATTTCACGAACCGTTATAAACCCAAAACTTTATTTCAAACGGACCACTTTATGTTTATCAAAAGTTACGATGGGAGCCCCACAAGGACCCATTCTTAGGCCATTATTGTTTTTTAAATCTTATTTCAATACAATAGATTAACGAAATGTATTCATGACGGTCACCGACGACACGATTCTTAAAGGGATGGTCCGGGCTGGAAATATTTAGATCGAAATAAATATAATAAGATTAAAAGAGCAAAATGCTGAAAATTTCATTAAAATCGGATAACAAATAACGAAGTAATTGAATTTTTAAGTTTATCAATATTTTGTGAAAACAGTTATATGCATATCATCATGAATATTCATTAGGTTGGCTGATGATGTCACATCCCCACTTTCCCTTTTCATATGTTATTACTGTACATGAAATCATAATTGTTTCATTTTTCATACATGTGAAAATTACGTGTTTCCATTTTGATGTAATAATTTAATAATAATAATAATAATACAGAATTCTGCAGCCCGTATTGTTACCCTTATCAGACGCTCTAGTTCAAGTTCAAATTCAATTTATTCAAAAAACCAGACATATTATGAGTACAAATCAATGATCAGATGTTACAAAAGAATACATGATACAATATGAACGGTTTTCTAGGACCCCGAAGAAGCACAGCTGGTGAGTGGGGTCCTATACCTCTAAATAAGATGTAGATCTAAATGTATAAAATGACAAAGGAGAATACATAATAAGCAGATATATCGACTACAAATATGTACAAAATGTACATTAAACAAGTGTCAGCATAAACACAAACACACTCACACACACACACCCACACACACACGCAAACACACATGACTAGGATGGCCAACTACGAGATACATGTAAAACATAATAGACTCTATGGAAGAAAAACTTTCTAAATTAACTAAGATAATAGATTGTCAAAGAGGTATTTTTTACATTGCACTTTAAACCGATAAAGAGTTGTACAGTTCCTAATATCAGAAGGTAACATGTTCCACTCCTTGATACAGGTTGTTATGAAAGAATTTAGGGATACATTAGTTCTTACATAAGGTCGGTGGATACTACTCACTCACATAACTCCGGTTCTGTCCTCATTGCATTGGTTACCCATCGAGTACCGTATTGTATTTAAGTTATTATTGTTAGTTTTTCACTGTATCCATGGATCTGCCCCAGAATATAATGTTAATTTGTTGATGCCATACAATCCTCCTCGACGTTTAGGATCTTCCGATTCAAAATTGCTTACAGTTTCTAAATCTAAGAAATCATGGGGGGATTGGTCATTTGCACATGCGGGACCATCCTTGTGGAATCAGTTGCCATATTCGATTCGTAGTATTTCAAATATCGATAATTTCAAAATTGCTCTAAAAACCGATTTGTTTAAAATTGCCTTCCAGTAGTTTCCTTTCATTTTCATGACTGTGCTTATTTTATCTTTGTCCCTTCCTGCTTCATGTAATTTTTCTCTTATTTCCGTTTCGTAGCGCCTTGAGCACATAATCAATGTGGATTTGGCGCTTAAGAAATACTCTGTATTATTATTATTTAATTTGCAGCAATGAATAATTAATGCACACAATCAGTCATCTATCCAATTGTTTTATTTCTTGCTAGAAAATTTTTGAATGTACCTAATCTCATATTAATAAAAAACAAAGTAACAAGTGGGGATATGACATCGTAAGCCCACCTAATGAATATTCATGAAGATATTCCTAGAACTGTTTCACCGGAATAATGCAAATCTTTAATTTCAATCACTTCGTTAGTTGTGATCCTATTTTGATCAAATTTTCAGCATTTAGCTCTGTGAATTTTACTTTATTTAATGAGATATAAATATCTCCAGCTTGGACCATCCTTTTAACGGATGTATATACAGAAGTACAACAAAATCCTACCAAAGTAATGAAAAAAAAATCATGGATAACTAACTTCCGTCTAGCTTTTAATCATGTTAATACTGATAATAGACGCATCCGATCAATTCCAAGTGGAGTGAAGGATTTGCTGTCGCACTAAACGGCAAATGTCAGATAAGATTTAAAAGAGGCCAAGTGCCTTTGTGATATGATGGATAAAACATGTACAGTCAAAGTGTGATAAAGATAACAAAAGTTTATGTTCAAGTTAAATCTCTGAAACTCCTATTCAGTGTCACCATCCTCCCTCATTTTGATCACGGTTCCTTTGATTAGTCGGTAAGATTTCTAAGACAAACTGTTTGATAAAAAAGTTCAAAAACTAGATGCACGTATAGTGTTGCTGGAAGAATTTGATGTTTTTAAATATATTTGGTTGGAGCCTCACACACACGTTTACAGTTAAGACGTGCAGTGATGATGTAAATGTATAAATCAATGCCTGACATGGCACTAACATACCCAAATTATGTTTTACAACATGTCGGCTCAGCTCCTCAATGCATCTTACCTATTTCTGAACATCCTCAGGTATATTCGGAAGTCGCTATCTCTCTCATTCTCTCTCTCGAGACTACCTGCTGATAGGTCGATCCTATGACAAGACGGCATTCACCATAATATTCTCTCTTGCTGTTTCACACCCGCTGACTGTTCTTTGTAATGCATCAATAACTTGTCGTCATATTTTCTTCTCTTTGTTTGTTTTATATGCAATACTTTGTTGTGTGCGTGTGGGTGTTTTCTGAGCCTAGGTTATGAGTATATTTTTCTTGTCTCCAAATTCATATTCATAAATACGCATGCATAAACCCTATTTGTCGCTCAAATAATATCTGTATTTGAGAACTATTGATGGTTAAGTTGTGGGGTATGAATGTTGATGTAAAATGAAAATCCCTAGAATTAATGATAATGTAGTTATAAAAAACATATACTGTATTTTTATTCATTGAATTTCGTTATTTTCAGACAGTTCTCAATTATGTTGTAAATTTGGAGACTCCCTCCTTATGATCCAATGATTATTCACGTCCTCGTTATTTCAATCATGGAAATTTTTAGTTTATGTTTGCCAGTGGTTAATTTGAGGACAATATTGTAATTTCTCTTCTTCACATGGTAAAACAATAATATCATTCGATATAAAACGGTATTTGACTAAATGCCACAATTTTCTTATGTCATTATATTGAAATTATTTTCACCTATCATCACAATAACACTATTTTTTGTACACTTACAAACTCTTTAAACGACATTTACTTTTTCATTTTCCATCCGTTTATTGCATATATAACACGATATTTAAAATACAGCACGTAAGACATGTTTTTCTCATGATTTTCTCTGTAAAAGATCAGTATTTGCAAAAACCAATTCAAATCAATTGCAGTTCATCACACTACCTCTATATTTTCATTTATCATTTATATATGTTGGGCCACAGCAATATATCATAACAAAATAATAGCATGATTAGATATTCGTTGCAGATTTTTTACCAAACTATACAGCGGTGTTTTATAGATGTTGTCTTTATCTTCGAGTAGTTCAGGGCATTAAGAAAGGTACAAACCAATAACTTGATTACCAACAATATATTTGTTCAATTTAGGATGAAAATAGTAGTAAAGTATACATTCAACATAATATTCCTATCAAAAAATGTAGAAAAATGTGAGCAAAATGTAATCAATGAAGAGCACATTTGACATTCGACATGTTCGAGAAGTCACGTAAAGATGTAGGTCTATAAGGGAGGACTTATAAATGGATAGGCCTATACACTCTCCCTACCCTTTTCACTTAAAAAACACAAATGTATGTGCTGCATAATCAATGGAAAATCAATGAAAAAAAAAATAAAAATCCAACGCACATACAGTTTTCTGAGAAATTCAGGTAAAAATAAGTTGATGAAAATGATAATATGAATTTTTCTGTTTCATGCAGCTTGTTCGGCATGTTTCACTTTTTTCACTTTGTTTCACTTTTTAATTGGTACATCTTCAGCTCAGCTATTACACAGTACTTCACCACCTTATATACACATGCATCTTCATCAACAGCACCAAAAATAATTTCGCACCCCCCCCCAAAAAAAAAAATCACATACACCATCACTCACCACATTCATCAATGCAATGAGAATCCGATTTATTAACTCAATTTTCATTTGTTTTGGTATAGAACTTACCGTTCTTACATCCTTTGGAAACAATTATTTACATGAGTGATCTATTTCATATAGTCAGACTAACCTGTTCAGCTTTAATATTTGCTTTAAATAGGTGTCCAACATACATTTCACATGGAGATATATCATACATAGCAATAAGGTTACATAACAAACTGCCAACGCCAAGTATTTAGTGTGGATAAACTAAATATTATGTAGACATCGACCCTGGCATGAACATGTACAGTTTTCTTAATCCGATGCCATAGTAACACCAACGAAACCTACCCAACAGATTGTATGTAAATTGAAAGAAAGTCAGTCAAGATCCCGTAACACGAAGCCTAGCAATCATCGTAATTTTTTTTCAACGATTGATTGCATTGACTACAATGTACAATCAAGCGTAAAATCAAGAGTACGATTAATTGTTTACCTTTATGTTACGGGACCTTGAATTTGGTTTTGGTGAGGGGTAAAATAAAACGAAACAAAAACAGATTACTACTAGTGTTACGTTTGCTGGTCCTGACAAGCTCTTATTGTTACCTGTCCTGGACAAACTCCAACGTAAACCTCCTGAATCTCCATTCAGACATGCACTCATGAATAAGCAACAAGCCACGCCATGTCAAATCGTTTAAAACAGTTTATATACAAACATATATACACATGACGATTCAGATTCACAAGTCCGTTGTTCACCTAGCGATATCCTTTTTCTACTCTGTACTCCAGACTTAAACGTGTATTATTATCTCGTCACACTAGGAAAATTAAATTACACTTTTATATGCCTTCTGATACTAAATATACCACTGCATAGCATAATATATTTGTAAAAGAAATTTAACAACAAATTCAATTTAGATCAAGTCAAGGGACCAATGGTATCCAGAGAAGAATGAAATGCGTGAATTAATTACACATGAATCTAACACGTATGTCTTGAGCTTCCGTATAAAACACATATTGTGAGGCATTGTTTTATGCTCTTTGCATCACATCTCCAGAGTAGAAGCATACAACCCATCATCCAAGTCATTCAGAGACAAGTAACTCTGTGAAATAAGACAAAAATCGTTAAAATTTTAACGTCATCAAAAATTATATTTCAAACCAGTAATAACTTCAAATTTACTTCGATAATGACGGTACTTCACGGATTTAATTTATTTAGTTAGATATTTATTTATTTCCACAAAAACAATATATAATACATGTTATAATGATCAATATGATATCAAATGCATGTCAAGAGAGATTCCTGTTAAAAGAAAAAAACTAGACTCCTTGTAATATAAATGGTACACATAAAAAATCATACAAATTATTATACAACAAAAAACGAACAAAGAAGAGCCTTCTGTAAGATATCTGTACGACTTAAACTAGTTTTACGTGCACATCCCCAAACGACATTCCAATAAGATAAATGTGTGTATATTCGTAAGTGAGCTCGTAATTAAAAATTTTTGGTTTTTCATATTCATGATAAATAATAATGGAAATAAGTGCAGATGTTATTTTTTTATTCTATCTTACATATATATTGTTTTTTAATATATATTATATTATGGCATTAAAGAATTAATTGTATAATAAATCATGAATAAGATAATATGATAAAGAAAAGCGTAGTTGTAAAAGACACCAAGTAGTGTAAGAAAGACAAAATTGTTTTAATCTTACGTGTTTCTTTTCTAAAATCCTATCCATACTCTTCAGGATGTGATCAAAGTTACTCCGATTTTGGGGTTCCTTGTCCCAGCAACCAGTCATAACCACATACCTTTGAAATAAATTAAAGATGATGTTTATATAGAAATATGTATATATTACATAAATGGTTAAGGAAGTATATATAAAATTGATTTAAAACATGGAATTATTAGAGGGGTAGGCCTATACACTACAGGCTGAAAATTTTATGATCTAAACAGACAGGGCTAATTCATACAAAGAAAACACTGGAAATTCCTTCAAAATCGTACAATAACAAAGGTATAATATCTTAAAGTTTTGCACTATTTTTTGGTGAAATAGTTGTACGTATGTCCACTCGAGCATACAATGATAAAGCTGATTCTATCTTCCCTTTTGTAGTATATATGAACTAAGATTTTTTTCACATTTTGTCCGCCTAAAATAAAAAAAATTAAAATGATTGATAAGGAATGTAATCTGTGAGATATTTATTGCTGTATTTTTTTTTTTTAAAGGAAGACATATCGTATACACATAACAACAAAAATATGAAATAATTATTATTTCATGCAATTACTGAAGAAAAAAATGGGACAAAACATCATCGGCCCACATTTTTGACGGCGTACATGTAGCTGTTTTCATTTAAAAAAATCCAATAATCTCGACATTTGTCAGATCTTGATGAAATAGGCCTTTTGCTAATAAAATGATTTTTACTATACTTTAGATGAAAATTATTTTCAACCCGGAGTACCCCTTTAGTATAGATCATTCAACTCATGTTCCCCTAGGATTGTGCGTAAAATCTATGAAGATTGATTTTTGTTAATCTTTGTTGTGAATTTGCAACATATACGGTAAATGAAATTTACGAGAGCAAACAACAAGAGAAATTCTCTATAGGTCAATCTACAATCCTAGTAATCCTTGTCAAGCAAGTTTTAGATTTTTTTGATAGAAAATAAGTATTACACTTCTTGTGCACAGTGACGAGGACATGGCATCTGGTAACCATTAGCAACCTCCGTCCGAACCGTGCTGAATGTCATATTTGGGTAGGGCCTTGCACCTATCAGAATGTAAAAGCAAAAATTATATTATGAAGCATCTGAATATCATATATCTAGAAGTTGACCAAAATAAATATATATTGTTAGAAGTAGAAGTATGAACATGATGTCAAATATTGATTCCTTATAATGAATATCTCGACACCGATAAATATATGTGCATAATTATGTGCCCAACTGAAAAAAAGGCATAAATTACAAGTTTTTTTTTGGTCCGTTTATCACAGCTACAATTACTGTGTCTAATGTTATACAGTATATTATTAATCTGACTGTCAGTCACAGGTTTAACCATACCTAACCTAAATAACTTTATTTGTAACAATCATCAATCCCTTTTAAAATGTTCAACATCACCCGGCGTTTTATATATCATTATAATGTTGATATCATTATCTTTCGAGCCGAGTAAGGATATCTTTTAAAATGTTGTTTTGATATTTCCGTCACTGTTCTTGTTGTTGTTGTTGTAGCAGCAGTAGTCATGGTAGTAAAAGTAACGATGTTGCTTTTGTTGTATTTTGCCTTTTATCATAATCATTTACCATTCTATCATCGATAATTGGTAGAAATTATCATAATCACCACAATCATTAAACCCATCGTTGTTATTTATTGATATATGACTAACATATTATTGCATATTAGACATTTACACACAAAACTTCGTGCACATCCTTTCTTACCCAGTGTCACAATTTCCCACAAGACGATACCAAAAGACCATATGTCTCCTTCTGTTGTTTGGTCACCCGTTGCCATGGTTTCTGGTGAACTCCATCTGGATGGTTTCTATATATGACGGTGTGCAGATGACAAATAATCTTGCTATAACAATAATTCAAGCGATTGGTAATTATAATATGCAGTTAACCTATAAAATGTCAAAGATGTCTTAATACTGGCCGAAACAAGCAATAATAAAGTGGTATGGTTGCAGGCTGAGGATCAAAGTCAAGGGTCATGTGAGTTAGGGTTCCAGCCTCGCTTCATTTAGAATCATATATTTTCATTTACATTATCAAGTTATCAAATAGGAGATTAATCTCTATGACAAGCCTACACCATAAACATTCATTATTGTAAGGCATAACGAGTCACACTTACAGCTACGTCACCAAGGAGCGATGAAGAAAGTCCGTAATCTGATATCTTGCATTGCTTTCTTTCTCCTAGCAACACATTGTGAGCGCAGAGAGCCCCGTGGATGATCTGAAGAAAAGAGAAATACACTTGCAACTCTGTATAGTGTTTAGTGTATTCATATACATGTATTTTGATCTCTGTGAAAGTCGACAAATTTCCCGTCTTACATCTGTGTTAAAAAAAGGAACGATAAACCCTTCCTATTCCTATTGTACTATTAGTAATACCTGTAATGTTTCCAAACAAAAATAATTTAGGTTTCTGGAAAGTATTGCTGCCGAAGGTATTTATGAGGATATGGTTGTGCAGAGTTGCAACCCTAATTACGAAAACGATTTCTTATCTTGGACCGGTCAAGTTTTCATGTCTGACTAAAAGGGTCCCTTTCAGCTTAAAAACCGATTTTTATTTCCAAACCCAACTGCCTTCCTTTCTCCTCTTATAACCCTTTTTTGTTAAGGAATCTCATAAAAAATACCTTCTTAGATGCAAGGAACTGCATCCCTTTAGCAGCCTGCCAAGCCAAGTTAAGTAGGGTACCCTCATCAATACGAACACCGTTTGGTTTGAGATTGCTGTACGTAGGTTGAGATTGCACCCCTGAAGTATGTAGATGGGTAAGGAGTGTACCCCCTGAGATGAACTCATACAGAATACTACCTGCATGCGTGAATACACATAAAAACTGTGGTGTTAACCGGTGTACATAGAGGACCACATCAGTTATTTTACACCGGTGTTGAATCGGTGGTGGTGTCATTACAACACCTTTGGTTGTTACATTTACACGCTTTGGTGTTATTTTTAATCTTTAGGGTGTAATCTTAACACCTCGGGGTGTGGTCCTATATTAACACCAACTGGTGTCAGTTTTAACACCGCAGTTTTTACAGTGTAATAGATTGTAATAGAAAGGAAAACTCTGTGACGTCATGTTTAATAATTGCATCTTCTTCATTGTAATTTAGGATAAGTATCCTTGAATTATCAAATGGAATGGATTGTTATTGTGTCTTCTCCTTTTGTTTTGGTGTAAGAACCCCCAATGAAGAACCCCCTGGATGAGGGAAAGGGGCCAACGAACTCTTTAGCGATTAAAACAAATATTGATATATTTTTGTGGTTTCCAAGAGAACCAATTATATTCCATATTACACAATTAAGATGGTTTACGTACCTTGTTCTTTACAATATCCTAGGCATTTTACAATATTTGGTTGATCCGATAGCTCGTAAAGTACCTTGATGGCTTGAAGAACTTGTAATGATTTTGTCACGCGATCTAAGATAGTGTAAAGTACATAATGATATAATGGTATGACCTTTCATTTTAATATTCCCCTTCCGGATTGTTCACCATTGACCAATTTCTGGACAAGCAGAGAATATACCCAAAAAATTATATTATTATTATTAAAAAATGGGGCATGTTTCCCCCCTTTCAGTAACCCTGAACCCCCCCCCCCCCCCCTCCTTCTTTGATCCCGGTGAAACTGAATTCAAGTGAAAGAGAAGCCTGTGGCGTCAAAACTATTTAATTATTTGCATTGGTTTCCAATCTGCTTGTTCAGAATGACATCCTAAAACGATATGGTAATAGCATAAATAATGAAATTAAAATTTAATTGAGATGACAAATTAAGAATGACCTTCAAATTTGAACTTCTCTCATTGTTATTAATTATTGTTAACTTTACGAGCTACAAACCATCACCTGGTATTTGCCTAATAGCAACGTCGAGATGGTTTTGTTTTGATTGAAGGTCTCCCTTCCATACCTCGCCGAAGTCACCCCGCCCAATCGAGCCGAGTCTGGTGAAGAATGTCACGTTTTCACGGGCAATGACGAAGGAGTGGGTAGTACCAAGTTTTAACGTTGTGTATGCTGCATTGTTTTAAAACATATACATTTTCGACTAAGTACATTTAAAATACATGTACTTAAAACACCTAATCCATTATGTCTGATCTTGTGAGATTTGTAGTAAGTGTCTTGGTCAATAATATATTTCCAGAGAATATAAAGTAACTATGGATTTGAGATTAAAAAATATTTTTTATTGTAGGAGGTGAACATTTTAATGAACATTATTGCATATAATAAAATACTAAGTTACAAGTGGAAATAACAAAATCATCAATTAACCCACTGAATATTCATGAAGAAATGCAAAAAAATAATTTATAGTGATATAATACAAATCTTTAGAATGTCATAACATTTTTTCCCCTTTATAAAATTTGTAATGCTTTGTTTGATTTTCCTTTATCTATTGGAATAATATTATTTTCCGCCTGGAGTACCCGTTTAATAGTAGTGGTATACATCTTATAAAGAGTTCCCTCGCACCACTTAGAATAAAGATAAGGTAAACACCTGCTGACGCTTAAATATATTTTCACTTATCCTTTTTTGTACTTTTGGCCTATATGCCATAGAGACCTAATTGTGAATTATCAGGATGATAAAGATATAATACGAATGACGTTCTTTTTTTTTTAACAGAACATTAAATCAAAGTAGTTGTACGAATGCATAATGTTTAATAGAAAAAAAAAGTTGACAATAAAATACACGTTTATTTGAATAAATAATATTTAGATGGAGTTTAAGATTTAATGATACACAGCTAATATGCAGAATCAATAGATAAGTTAGAAAATTTAATTCTTGAGTAATTTCTCACCTCGATTCCCACTTTGAATCATCTCATAAGCCACGTTATCATTCACTTCCTGTGGTATATTTATTTCATTGCTGTAAAACATATATAAATTGATTAGAGTTTATTTCATCTCATGAGAAATGATATTTTTTTTTGTTAACATCCACTTAAAGGCATTTCATGGCACACATATATCAGCAACAATTACAATGAGGGAAGTGTTATATTATTCAATGAGTATTACTCATTATTAAAGCGTTCCTAAGAATGAGATTAAGAAAAAAAAGGCTCAAAAAACGCCTTTATTATTTGAAGGATCTGGGTTTTTCCCCTTTTGGAAATAAAATCAAATATATATCTGTTGAAATGAATTTATCCTTTGTCCTCCTATTTCCGTCAGTTAATGTGTATGTATCTCAGTAAAATTTACGCGTGAACGTTTGAATTTACGTTAATACTAGCTTGTGTGTTGAGGCGAAGTGTGTATGGTTAGAAATGTGAGTGTGTTCCGTTCTTTTCAATGGTATAGGATGTTGTAAAGTTTGGTATAAATATGTGTGGTTATTTAGTATGGGCTGTTACAGTATCGGGTTTGAGGGTGTGCGCGAGTGGATGAATGTGTGGTGAGTGAGTGCGAGGTTGTACGGGCGTATTCGTAAGGTGAGCTAGAAGAGTGTGTGCATGCACGGGATGCGAGTTGTGTGTCAGAGGACGGGAGTGTTAAAGAGGGAGTGATGTGTTCGAGTGTGAGAGAGCTGTGTGTGTATGATAGGGAGCAAATGTGAAAGTGCAGGCAGTGTCTGTAAAAGTGTGTGTATCTTTAAAGATAAGTGTGAGTGCGTGGGTGTGTGTGAGATTATCTGAGTAGGTGTATGGGTGAGTGTGCGTGTTTTTTTCATGTGGGGGAGAGAAAATGGTGTGCAAAATTTGTGGGTTTGGTTTAATGGAGATATGTACATATTATAGATTCATTGTAGTCATGTAAAATGTGAGCGTGGGTGTTGCCTTCTAGGGTGTGTGTGTATGTGTGTCCGACAAAATATTTTTCCTTCTACTTACCTCTTATTATTCTTTGAATCATGGAACTCTAGTTTAGTGGATAAATATATAAATATACACGTTTACATTAGAGTGATGAAGAAAAAAAATGTAGCCATATGTAAACTGAGATGGCAAAATAAATTCAAGAGAGCACTCGAGGTCAAGATGCTCAAGATTTTATATACCTTTGCTATCAATTTTCGGTTTTATATCCCCTTGATAAAACATTAACGTATCGATGATCATTTAATATCCCACCTACTTGAATTATGGTATAGTAATTCTAACACGATCTTACTAAGCGGAAATATGCTCAGATCTAGTTAACAAACCTTCTTTAGATAAACGACAAGACACGATATGTGTAGTGAGGGAATAATAATGTTGCTTTAATGTGTATTTTTATGATCATCAGAAAAAATACATTCCAACTTTGCACCTTTACAAATATTAGACGAGGAACACCTTTGAAGTTGCACCTTTGAACATGTTCCTCTTGTGTTGGAGTTATACTTTTTTAAATTGGTATGACTTTAGGTAACATGTCCATTGTTTTACCTCGTCTATGTAGTTAAGTTAAACAAGGGTTATTACATTACATTACTTCTTCTTTTACATTCACATTTACTCTATGTGAATATAACTACTCAGTAATCACCTGGTTTGGTTTTTCCCCTAAGAAGAATGAACTGAACAATGTTGACGATGATAGAAGCTACTAAGAGGATGGCTAAAATAGCTATTCCAGCAGATGCTCCAGAACTCAAAGGACATGGTGTAGGCTCGGGTGTAGTCTCTGGTTGGTGAGAGAGTTTTATATCAGATGTTAATATAGATTGTGGAATTTAATTCATATGAATTAATTCGTAAACCTGTAAAATCCGATTGATCATAGATTATAGTTCAACCATAATCATAGATTACACTACAAACATACAGCAAGAGGTAGAAGGTCCATGCTGCAACCCAGTTTTCGGGACGACATTCTATAATAAAACCCGTGCAGTATGTCAGCCATCTATGGTCTCATTTCTAAATCTAATTATATGTCCATAATTATTTTCAATCTTCAAATTTGCCGCAAAACATATCACAAAATAGTAAAATAAATCACTGTCCTAAACTGAATTTCCTTTAAAAGACAAGAAGAAAAACGTCTGGGCCCGGATTCACAAGGAGGAATGACTAAGTTCTATAGAGCTATAATAACTTAGGGCTGAGCTAAATTCTAGGGGGTTAGAATTTGTATTTCACGAAGAAGGGTAAGGTTAACCCAATAGTTAAAATAGTAGTCAATTAAATATAATCAAATATAATAATACATGGGTTTACAACTCATCAGTTGCATAAGTAGTCGACAACTGTTAGGATGCACCATATACGGGTAATGGGCTACATTTTTATTTTACAAAGTTTCAAAGTGGCGAAGATGAAAGTCTAATTTTGAAGAATGTGATATCATATCTACAATAATTTCCTACTAAATCTGCATCTCTCCCACTTGGGTTTTGCGCCACCCCCATTATTACATATATTTCACAGTATTTTATTCATTCATTGTTCATGTTCAAACATTAAATGAATGTGTTTGTGCTGGTGATGTGGTGTACTAAAGAGGTGCCTCGGCCTTTTGTCGGTATGTTTGAGGAAGAGTGTCTTTGAAGATATTCCTTTTAACGAAAAAGTATTTCACTAACTTATGGCAGGTATGATTGGTATGATAGACCTGCAGTATAATGACTTACTGAAACCATTTATGATAAATATAAATGAAATTATAATGATGATAACATTAAAAATGATAATAGAGATAGCATTTATAATTATTGTTATAATACGAACAATAGAAATAATGATCACAATGATAATAACGGTGATAATAAAAATAACATTAAATGATAATAAAACTAACAATGATCAGAATAATAATTATAATAATGACAATAGTATCATATAATGTAAATACCATTAATAATAATTGGTATTTCGTAGCACCATCAACCTAGAAATATTCTATTCGGCTGCGCACTGTTTTTTTTTTTGTCATTGTAAGATGGAAAAGGGACTTCCTAAAAAATATCCACCACCGAAAGAGGAACCTTGTAAATAAAATTTTGAAAGAAATGAATTTACACTTCGTCTGGAGCCCAGGAAAACAATAGTAAACGGACTTTGGACCCTATTATATCTTGAATACCAAAGCGAATTCGCATGATGTGTGCAAATAAATATCATATTGACATTGATCCTTCCATATACACTGCCATGCACAGTTTATCTATAGAGAAATGTGAGATTCTGTTACGGATACAAGTTTAAACCTGAATTTGAGGCATTTTCAAGCATTAAGTTTCGTGCAGAATTGCATGTCGATTAATGTTTTCATTCTATCGTCGTTAAGAGATAGTACATAACAATATTGAAGAATGCACAGGCACAGTGACTACTTCCTGATATAAACTCGTCAAAAAAAGTTTGGAAATCTGACTTTGATCGATAATTGTTCCTCGGTTTTAGTTTATATTAATGTGTAATATATACTAATCAATAGATCATTTAATTCTCTTTAAAATTATACCCTACATGATGTGATTGTGGTTCACACGGAGGTACAGTGCCTTGAAATGTGGGGGCAAGGTCAAAATTCAAAAGTTGCAAAATTACACAATATTGAAACTCACTGTTCTTTTTATCCGTGATGATGAGTGAGTTATTCAGCGTTTTTTTTTTCATGCACCTTAACATCAACATTAATATGGAATCAAACACACATCTGCACAAGCAAACACATAACAAACAAGCATACATGCATGGGTATTTCAAAACACGACTCAAACTATGTTATCTCACAGAACCATGCATGACTACATAAACCAAAACAAAACATCAATAATGAAGAAATAGGGGCTTGATTTGAATGGATTTTCATCTCTTTTGACACATAAAAAAAGAATAATGTTCTTTAATGACCCTTCGTGATTATTTCTGCTCCTTTTGCAGCTTTTCAATTCAGACCTCATCCAAAACTTTTGATTAATGTTCTTTTCGTTATGGCATGATCATAACAAGCATGGTATCAATTTAAATGATCTTTTGAATGATATCAAATATACATTGTGTGAAATTGGGATAAATTAATGGCCAAACTCAAATTTCCTAACTTTTTGAAGGGTATATTTAGAAATGTAATCATGCTTACTATATATCAATCACTATGGCTTTTGTAGTGCACAATCTTTTCGCCAAATATCTATGCTCCAGGCTTGATGACAATCCCCTCGTTTGATTTGCCCCATGCAGTGAGTAACTTGTCTGCCTTCACACAAACCATATGTATAATATGAAATTTTAACAAAAGGCGTAACCTTAACTTTCTTTGATTGTATATACAAAGACAAGGGAGAAGCAAGTAATTCTTAAAATAATAGGAGCATTTTGGGGGTATCACCCGCCCACCCCCTCTAAATCTAAAATTTTATATATTCAATTCTATATCAAGGTAATGAACCAAATTTCGACAACTAACGTCCACATATGGGGTACATTCTGATGGTTTCATTATTTTTCATTATTTGTTGATAAATTTTCAGCTCGTGCACTTTGCTTTCTCAAATAACATCAAGTGGGGAAGTGACTTTTGGTGCTCAATAGCCCACACTTATTCAATTCAGCATTTATTTCGAATTCATTAAAAATACAAGTTGATATCATGATCATGTACACACAAAATCAGTGCCACTACTTTTTGGACATACTGGACCACTGTCATTTTTACTTGTCCCAATGTATTACTTGACCTTTCAAACCTTAGTTTAAATACCACAATCTTATCTCTCAGGTGGATTTTTAACGAAGTATGTCAATTTTCTTAGTATCAGCAGTAAATTTAGACTACATTTTTGAAGCCATCTTGGATTTTTGGACACACTGGACCACTGACTGTCTTTTTTAACTTGTCCTCATGTATTATTTTACCCTTCAAACCAACAGCAAAATCATATTTTCCCAGGTAGATATCAAATGGACGATGTCTATTTGCGGTCATTCATTTTAGAATCCATTTTTGAAGCCATCTTTTTGGACATACTTGACCGCTGGAATTGAGGTAATAGTTGAATTGTGGATTATAGGGCTTTGTCAGCCATTTTGGACGCCATTTTTTTATTTTTTAGGTACCAGCTGGTCTACATGTTTTTGCTCAATTGTCTTTTTTTTTCTTTTACCCCTGTTACCCATTTAAACCATGAAATATGCACCGAAATTTGGAAGTTTAGTGTGCAAAGTGTGTTACATCTTGTAACCGGAAATTTCCGTTTCTTAAACTTATTTTGGCTTAACGCTCTTTTCCTATTTATCATTATTCATCACAAATATAGGAAGGTCGCAATATGTAGCTGGATACGTTATGAGGGCAACATCTATTGTTTCGATTATATTCTTATTCAATTGTTTATTACATTTTTAACTAACACATGAAGAAATAAATAGTCAGTAATTTCCATATGAAAACTTTTGGGGACTATAGCGCACGAGACCTTTTTTTTTTCACATTCGTAATTTCTAACCCCCATCCCCCCCCCCCTACTCACACGCACTAGGCAGAATATTAGTGTACACCACAGAACACTTGACTGGTCAATACCGAATATGTACCTGAATTCGTCTTTTTGAATAGCCACACCACCCCCACCCCTTGAATTGAAAAAAAAATTGATGTAATAAATAGGGACATGAATAAACTTTTTATTTAGTATTATTTCGTATTTACGACTGGTGTTATTCGTTAAGGTGTATTAGGTGCATATTAATAAAATGATATTACCAAAAATGTGTTTAGAAAATCAAACTGACATTGTCACCAAGAATAAACAATAAATAACCCAAAACAGATGAAAGAATGATACAAGTACAAAATTGGGTGAAGGAAAAGAAGATTATCAAAGGTCAACATACCCTCCGTTGGATTCGAGGTTTGATCGTCTATTTCAGTTGGCGTTCCTTTCAAATAAGTTCGATCAAAGAAAACAAATATTGGAAAGTGTTACATGTATGTCTGAAAATTGATAAATTTCATCAACTAATATCAAACTAAACAGTTTTTTTCCCTGATGAGTTCATGATTAGTTTATGATATTGTAAGTTTTTCATCATATTGTTTTGTTGACCCCCCAAAAAATAAAATGCAAAACCAAATCTAAATAAAGTTGAAAAATATAATGAGTTCGATCAAAGAAAAAGAAATATTTGAAAGTGTTACAGGTAAGTCTGCTAAACTTGGGTGAAAATTGATAAAGTTCATCAACTAATATCAAACTAAACAGTTTTCCCCTAAGTTCATGATAAATTTATGATATTGTAAGTTTTTCATTATATTGTTTTTATATTTGGTCTTTGTTGACCCAATAAAACAAATAAATACAAAAATAGATATAAATAAAGTTGAAAAATATAACCCTGGTTTACATCAGTAATTACATTTCCAATGTAGTGTCTAAAACAAAGCATAATACACCATAGTGTTTTACGGTGATTAACTGACGACGTTATCATGATTATGATACATAGTCAATGGCATATTGTACACGTTTCTTTCACCTCAATCCCAAATAAAGACATGGCTTCTCCTTGATACCATTTTGAAGTTCATGTGTATAATATCAATTGAGTAATTATTTTGAGGAGGTGAAAAAGAGGATATGACCATCTGCACAATGTAATTTGAACTGAATGATGATTCTACGCACTGTTTGAAGACATTGAAATTTGTGAGATACTTCCTATTTTTGTGCAAGCGCCGTGAGCGTCTAGTTGTGGCGGATACCGGCGCTATTTTAATACAAGAACTCATCATCATCATCTATAACAACAAATAAAATGTTGCTTATAATTCACAATTTCGCGCAAATTTGTTATAAAAGGATTAAAGTAGGCCTACATACCAGTTGTCGGGGAAGGATTGGTGGTTCCTGATATTGAAAACAACAATAATGTATTTAAAAAAAAATAAAGAGTTATAATTAGAATAATAATTTTTACATGAAAAAAAAAATAAATCTCCATCGTCTCCCAGTGAATGTAAGATATTTGACAAGAAATTAGCACACCTCACAACCTTTCTGTATGCCGCCATCGGGTCTTTGTGGTTACATTGCTCACTGAGTTTGGGGAAGGTGTGAAATGGTTTGTAGAAAACCACAATCAAAATTTCCATGTTGATATTTGAAATGGCAATTTCTCATTTTTATTAGAAAATAGATAACAAATGGAAAAAATGGGATAGGGTTAATTTGATTGCTCTTTCTTCGCATTGTATATATGTACTAGCTTTCAAACAAAATGAGCCTCATGAATGCTTGTTATTGTCATCATTTTGTTTATCTCTTTTGTCTCTTTTGTATTTTTTTGGGGGGGGGCGAGGGGTCTATACAAAGGCAATTTCATCTACATACATGACATACACATACAAGTCACTTATACACTTTAATGCACAGCCAAAAACACAAGCGTGACCCACCCCCGCAAACCCTCACACACACTCATGTGCGCGCACACATCCTTGAACTAAAGGCTGGTTTCTGGATATATAAAACAATCGGCAACAAATTACATCCTGCATCTCCTGACCGACAGAAGGAAGGGGCTTCGGGGCTATAAGAAAATATGAAACCTGCGGGGTCACAAGAAGAAAATCCTTAAAGGACAAGTCCACCCCAAGAATAAGTTGATTTGAATAAAAAGATAAAAATCCAACAAGCATAGCACTGAAAATTTCATCAAAATCAGATGTAAAATAAGAAAGTTATGACATTTCAAAGTTTCGCTTAATTTCACAAAACAGTAATATGCACATCCTGGCTGGTATGCAAATGTAGGAACTGATGACATCACTCACTCACTATTTCTTTTGTATTTTATTTTATGAAATATGAAATATTCTAATTTTCTCCTCATTGTCAAGTGATACAACGATTGATTCCTCCCTGAACATGTGGAATTAGCATTGTTTAATACTATATGGTTTAGTCAAGTTGGTCCTTATTGTCAAATCTATATACAAAATGAAAAATTGTATAATTCAAACAATAACAAAACAAAAGAAATAGTGAGTGATGGACATCATCGACTGACTCACATAGTTGTGCATATCACTGTTTTGTGAAAAATAAGCGAAACTTTACAAATGTCATAACTTTCTTATTTTACATCCGATTTTGATGAAATTTTCAGCACTATCCTAGATTGATTTTTCTTTATTTTTCAGGTCAACATTTTCCTGGGGTGGACTTGACCTTTAACAAGAACAAGCTTATCACATGGAAAGGTTGATATCGTGAGCTTTATAAAAGCGACAACAAAGACAGATTTTTAGGGTAATGACAAGAATAAGAATTTTGAAGGTATATTTTCTTACTTATTGGGTCATATGTAACTGCTGCACTAAGTGATGTATTTCCAAGGTAATTACCAGCCATACACGTGTACGTTATTCCAACTTCAGGATTTGAAGTAGTGATATCATTCACACTATTAATTGATTCATGTATCAGGGTACCATTAGAGAATATATAGTAGTTTCTCATTATTGGAGTAGGTTCATTATGTGCGGTACATGTTACTCTGATGTCTGTTCTATCGGTTATATAATCAACAGTGACAGTAGTACCAGCAGTAGATGGAGAGGCTATAGGTTGGAAAAGAAAAACAATCACAATGAAATAATAAATAACAGAAAGCTGCCTTCCAATTAATATATCATTGTATGATACCAACTCTCAATTAAATCAGGAGAAATTCCAATACACGATCAAATAGGTTACCATATTGTTTAAAGTGGCATCCATTCCATAAAAAGTAGTTAAAGAGGAAAGAAAAAAAATCAGACGAGTAGATAGTTGAACGTTTGGAGAAATGACGAACAATAAGGACGTTATGGGTTTTTAAAAGATTGGTTATCACTGTCCCCATGGATACTACGAATTGGCCGCAGTTGTGATTTCATATTTATATAAGGCAATGGCAACTTTCCATTCACTCCAATAAATGAAATTACTTTTTCTTTCAAAAGTTTTACTTCACATTATAATTTATTTTAAGGACATAACACAATATGCAACCTTTAATTCAGTATGACTACTGCCCCAGGTTGCATGTAAACGACTTTAAAAATTACTCTTCCTACTTACTATGAATGTCTAAATCTCTTGATTCCTGACTTTCGAGCTCTGTAAGCTGATATCCAGTAGCGCGACATTCCAAAGTCTGTAAATGATTTTCTTGAGTTGCTGGGAAAGTGAACGTACTCATTGTATTAGATAATGGTGGATTAGATGGTGTTGGTGGGTGTGTTTGCACTATCGTCTTGCCATTGCCATTAGTCTGTTCAACACCATTCAGATACCATGTGATGTTAACTTGTGGTTTGCTTCCAACAACTTCACATGTTGCTTCATACATATCCTCTTCACTGCTACTTACAAAACTTCTTACAGTTGGTCCAGTTAAAGTTCCTGGAGCTAAAATCAGAGAAAAATATTTACAAGTGACGATTTAGTAATACCCATTACTTTGGTTTATACCAACTTTTATATGGGACCCTGCAGAAAACAAGTGGAATACTAGTCTTAAAAATAACTAAATAATTATAGGAATAAAGAAAATTTTGACAGAATTAAAAGGTGATTTGTCGATTTTGAAAGACCACCGAATTATGATTTCATGTAAAATTAAGAAATGGGAAAATGGGGTCATAATATTATCAACAGCATCACATGTTGCTTCATACATATCCTCATGATTTACCAAGGTACTTATCAGTCAATGTCACACTTGGTGCAGCTAGAGAAAGAATAATGCAGGTTAATCCATTTACCATACATGATAATATCACTTACCCTTTAGCTTATGTTTAGGAAAGGCCTCTAAATCTAAATCGTAGGTCCTAACTGAAATCAATAAAAATTACATTCGCATGAACTCACTTCGTAGCTTATTTTTCAGTTTGCATGACTGGTATCAGATTAAATTTCTTCCTCTCTTTTTATAATTTCCTTTTCTTCTCTCTCTTTTTATACTCTCCCTCTTGCTCCCTCCCTTGATGTAAATAGCTACTGTAGATCCAGCGCAATTTTCAATTGTCTCTTATTTCATGTGTGTGTATTTATGCTGAGGTAGTATGAACTACCGATAAAAAAACATAGAATTTAAAAACTTAGAAATTTCGTCAAAATCGGACAAGGAATAACAAATGTATTAAATTTATAATTTCCCTATTTCGTCAACGTTCTATACATGTCTTCATGAATATTCAAGGAGCAAACTGATGATGTCATATCCGCACCTGTTTTTTTTCTTTTACATGAAATTATGTTTTTCAAAGTTTGTCCTACGATAACTAAAATTGATTTAGTGCATTAATTAGATATTCATCGCTGCAAATTATTTTATCATAAGGGATACATATCATATACACTCGTATCGAAATATGGAATAATATACGATTATTTGTAATAAAATTAGAAAAAGGAAAGTGTGAATGTGACAAGGGTGACGAGACGTCCCGTACTTTAAGGGGCATTCTTTCATATCACATATTGTCCAGTGTCCCGTACGACGATGCCCGTGACGCCGTTTTGTCTCGTATTTCATGATTTTGAACACATTCAAGAGAGAATATTCTTGCATTTTACTTTGTTCTCTAAAGGGAAACTCACGATAAACAGATTTGTAAATCTTTTATGTATTATTTTTTTGAAAATTTCCGTGATACCTACTAAGTAGAGAAAGACTATGTAATCAGCAATAGATATGAACGAAGAGTGTGCGTTCATGCTCATATTATAGCCTTTCAAAAATGTGTATTCAATAATGGCCTTCATTCTAATTGGATTAGTGGCATAATGAACCGAACATGTAGAGGGACCACAACATAACTTAAGTGGGAAAATTCGGGCCTTTTTTGAAGGGCAATCTAATTTTGTGATATATCCAGAATCATGTATATATTTCACCCCTTTCCCTTCCCTGTTTCCCCTTATGTTATTCATTTATTTATTTATTATTAATTTGTTCGTTTTCTTTGTATTGGATTCCCCCTCCCCTTCTGGGAGCACAAAATTCTCCCCATGTATACACCGGCAATTTCGATTTATTAAGTTGTGATATGATGGCATATTCAGCATCATCAACTTTTGCTTTTAAGAAAATAGCTAGGAAATATGGGAACACCTGTCTATCATTTTGAACATTTGTTTATATTTCTTTCCTTTTTTTCAGTACCAAATTTTGTACTGCCATATTTCATATTCCTAAAGTGGACTTAGCGAAACGAGCAAAACCAATGAGAGAAGGATTTTTTTTTGCAAATCCGAACAGAACAAAATTTGTATCCAAATTTCAAAAGTCAAAATTTAATATTATGAACACGGAAACTCTCACGGAAAGGACAATACTAACAAACATTTATACACACATGCCTTATATTTTATATGACCTGATTGCTTGTCTTTCCATACTCCTTTCCTATATTGTAATTCGGCAAAATTTAGACCAAAAGATGTGGTAGACAGGTAAATTGAAATTAAATCACATCTATTCTCTTTGCGTTGTTTTTAAAGAAGCAGATAATGGATAAATTCATCAGAATTATTTGCGGTATCTCTGTAAATGAATCAAATCATGTGTCGATTACAGCATAAAACTAATCAACTACTCAACTCAAGACACCGGACATACTGAAACTTCCCGTCCTACACCAGTCCAAGTAAAATTAAATGAATGAACAGAGAGGTCCAACGGAACCATATTTTTTTCTCATTCCAAAAAAAAAAATCTTGAGAACATATTAATGAGGTTATTTTGTATAATTTAGAAATAGGGGCGACAGCCCGGCGAGGGAATTGGTATTTAATAATTAATAATTTACTATCGGACCAACTAATGTAGATAGTGAAGGGGCTTGGTGGATTCCGTATATTCTGAGGACTAGGGAGGAAATGGGAAAAGGAGAGAAAACTAAAGGAAAGGGTGAATTATATTATAGTTTTCTAAATTAAGGTGTCGAAATCTAGAACACAAAATTAGTTTTTTAATAAAATTTCATTGCAGTACCACTTCAATCATGTAAAGATATAACTTTGTTGCAGTACATTATATTGTTGACCACTTTATTATAAACATTGATCCTCCATGTTATAACCTTGCTACTGTTACCACATATAGATATGAATATGGCATTGTCATTCCTCTGTCTTTGCATACTGCAAAATATTAATCCTATAAAGACTGTTATAATATTGACTAAACACTTTATTATAATCATGCTACTGTAACCTTTATAATCTATTTGCATGTGTATGTATAAAAATTTCTTTATTTTTTAATACCAATGCAAAATACATCAATCATGTTAAGAGGTTTGTGCAGTTCTCACTCATTCAAATCACTTTGCTAGAACAATTTCATTGTTAAATTTACAGATATTATTTCATACTTACTAGCATTTTAAAATGCCAAATCATTTCAAATCATTTTCAATGTATTTGTTGTCTTTGTAACAATATGTTCACATGCAGACATGCAAGAGACGACTCTTTTTTACTTAAACTTGTACAGGCCCTTTCTATTCACACGAGTATTTTTAAAGTGTAATTCACAAGTAATTTCTTATCTGTTAATTCTTACTATAGCTCTAATTTACTTTTCTCAATTGTCTTATTTCTCTTTCTTTCTTCACTTTTCTCCTTTTTTTCTCTTCTCATGCATTCTTTGATTCATGGATCTTATACATGATTTTATCTCGAGATCTAATCTATATCTTAATTTCAGTTGCTATTTTTTAATTTGTTTAATTTCCTCAATAAATTTGGTTATCAAATCGCTTAGGTTCTTAATGTTGCTGATGTTCATTTGTATAAGGTTGTTGTGACAGTAGTTGAACATTATGTTGTTTTTTTTTCTTATGTCATCGTAAATTGAGTTTCCTTCAGTTGGTATTTGGTCAGAATGTATGAAATATCGGAACCGAATATAGGCATGGGACTTATCATAAAATAAAAGGTTTACTCACTGTGTACTATATCAGACCCCTCCCCGCACAAACACTTACACAACACACACAGACACGCCCACCCTCACACACACACACACACACATACAAACAAATATGAATTCCTCGTTACGGGCCTGAAATGTGTTTGAATATATCCTTTTAAAATGTGGTTATTCACTACGTTTAATGCTGCATTAACTGCAAGGATTACAGTAAGAACAATTCCAAGCACTTAATAGCTTGTCCAGTTTCACACAAGATATGAACATCAAGTGTCATATAAAATTTGAACTCAAAACATGCTGTGCATTTTACTCACCTTCCACCACAAAGTCCAAACTGCCATCAGTACCCTGAATTTGACATATATAGACCCCATCATCTGTTACTTCTGCACTAGAAATTGTCATCACTGATTGTGTATTTGTCAGGGTAGTTACATCAAAGTTTCTGAACTTTTCATCATCAGTGATAGGGACTGTTCCAGCAAAGATACTTTCACCTGTACTATCATCTACCCATATAATTGCAGCTGCTGTTCCACCTGTAATATCACATGTGAGTGTGACATCAGTCCCAGCTGCTGCAGGCGATAAACCGGTTACAGTTGCCGTTTGCCCATTGGTTCCTGGAATAAATCGGGTGAGAAGTAAACAAATTAATTAAGATTGTCTGGTATTTGTGGTAAAGTACCAAAATCGTTTTAGAAAACACAACATGTAGCCTCTCACAATGTATTGCTTTAAGGCTTTGGTTGCCAAATATTAACTTGTCAGCTCGAAAGTCTTTCCTAACTGACCTAACCAAGTAATAAAATTGACCGTTAGTTTAATGCAATTGTTCTTATAAATTCGAATTACTAAAAAGATTTTTTTTTTTCAGGTTATATTTTAAAGATTTATATGCCAAAGATTATTGTTTTAGGAGATAGGGCTGCCCAGCTAAAACTGAAAATGTTGAATATCACATTTGTAATCACAGACATTTTGAACTAATCTCTCATTTTGATTAGTGGCTGATCATTTAATCAACGACTCAGATATAAGAATGAAATCACCTCATTTCGATTACTACTAATCTTTTAACTAATTTCAAGACAATTACCCATTACAAGCAGCAGAATAGCAATTCCACGTAATGAATCCAGGCCAGCCATCGCCTTGGTCATATCTATGGTAAACAACATAAGGTTCTCTTCGTAAAAAGATTTGATTCTTGCTCATGGAATGTTTTGGCTTGTACACTGCAAAAACTCCGGTATTGATTTAACACCAACCCGGAAAAATTATGTCCACACCAGAGAAGTATTGAAACAACACCAGTTTGGAATCAAACAGATGCTGTTTCATTACTAATTGGTGTTGTATAAACACCTATTTGGTGTTAGACCAAAACGACACTGGTGTTGTTTAACACTTCTCTGGTGTCAACATATATAGATTATGGGCTGGTGTTAAATCAACACCAGAGTTTTTGCAGTGTTTCGACCGTCTGCGTTCATGGAGCGGGGATGATCACATTCTCCTGAGAAAACCGGCCGAGCTTTTCATGGAATGCTGTACTGAGTAGTCTCTTGTACCAATAGTTTATTTGTGTGTCCGTGTAAGTTTGAGTGAGGGTATTGAGGCCTACAGGTAAAGTGAGGGTGTGTGTAGACGCGTGTGTGTAATTGAGAAAGGAAAGAAGAAAAACATAATTATTTTTGAGCATTTTCATTTTATGGTTTAATTTATTTTCAATAGTCTCGGCGATGCATGTGCGGCGACCGGGTTGCGTTCCATGGAAACTATTATACTACTACTAGCAGTTTGCGATGGAAAGTCAGTTTTAAAGTAATTTGCTTCAGTTCACGTCAAATAAAAGACAAGAGAAAAGTAAAATATTGCTAGCTCACAACTTATTATAAAGTTTGCCCGATACGCCATATCTTGCCCCCTCAAAGTTGTTGAATCATTATGCCATCTCGCACATGATCTGGCAGAACTACGTATCTATATTTATGCGATTCCGAGATATTCGAGCTTAAAAATTCAAAATTGCTTCTTTGGCTTTCTTTGAAAAAATTGAGAAGGTGTATCGGACTTTTTAGTTTTCCTTTGTCATGTGGAACATATATAAGGAATTGGGATAAAAAAATATTTGACTTCCTCATTAAATCTTGTAATTTTCTTCAATTTTTTAAACTTACGAGCTTTTACCTGATTAAATCGACGTCTACTATCCTAGCTTTTGATCAGGCAAAACTACGTATGTCCTGCGCATCGCAAAGTTTTATCAGGCAAAACTACGTATGTCCTGCGCATTGCAAAGTTTTATCGGGCAAAACTACATAATGGATCGTATTACCAGGGAGTCCATGGTATTAGCAAACACTTATGAATTCAATATTAAACAAAATTCATCAAACTTCCACCAAAAATACACATATAACTACAAAATATAAACATGCAAAAGAAATTGCAAAAATTGCCGAATTCGCTTGTCTTTTTTTTTTTTACAATATCAGCTTCCAATCGCATCCCCTTCGCATAGCGCATGTGAAATATTTTGGTCACTTGAAAATGATATCATATAATCGTACGCATGTTTTCTTTGGAAAAATTGAGAGTGAAATAACAAAATCAGTGATTCAGTCTATAAGTAGATCTACCATGTTTAGATCTAGATCTAACAGTAAAACTATAGCTAAGTTGGATTGCTATCATGTCGTTTTTTTATGAAGACTTTGTGTAAAGTTAAGTTTAAGCTTGTAATGTTTTAGATCGCTAATTCTAAAAGTTAATTCTTAACGTACCGGTTTCTAGTCAAACTTATATAGTCTTGACGCTTATTAATTTTTAGCAGAAGTTTCCTTTTGAAAGATATGGCACAATGGCGACTAATTCTACTTACAGTGTAGATCTAGAGTCTAGATTAACTCAAAAGTTAGATCAAAATTCATATGCATAGATCTATAAAAAAATAGTTTATAAACCCTTACTTACTCTAGGCCTACCTTAAAGTTTAGAGATGATGAGCGGACGGTGTTAGACCTCTAACGTATGATCTAACGTAGATTTAGTCTTTGATAAAATCTCATATTTATCATCTGAACAATAAAGTATACCAGATAGTCTAGCTTACCTTGTTTTAGTTGGGAAATTTTGATTTTCTCTAAAGCTAAATTCAAACTCCGTTTCCCTCTCCAGCCTCTCGAATTTAAAGCAATGGCTCCACAGTAACTGTGAGAAGTTTAAATGGCAGTTCCTTATCGCGCTAAGCAACATGCAGGAAACTAGCTAACTGCACGTGATGCGGTTCTCACGACTGTTACAATGCAGAAATGTGGGAGATACGTAGTTTTGCCTGATTAATCAACTTCTACTTTCGAATATATTGTTCTAATAAAACTATGTAAGTACACTTACGTAGTTTTGCCTTTTCATGATCGTCAAAAACAATTTAAAAACTACTTTTGTACGTCGACTTTAATACGTAGTTCTGCTTTTTAAATTTTCTGATTTTTGAGACAATTTTACAAAAACTGGTTTTCGAATCTCAAAAAATGGTTAGAGTTAGAACTTGAAATTTTGCCAGATGAAAGAGCATGTTCAAAACTAGAATCAATTCTAAGAAACAGATAAACACCAAAAAATGATTTACACGGTTTTGCCAGATCACACTTCTACGCAAATGCATATTTATTCAGAATAAATCAGCTATAATAATAACAATATGCAACATTTATATACCGCTAAATAAATGTTGCAATTTCTCTTTGTGGAATTGTGGGGGGGTGGGTTCTAGAATTACTTTATTATGCAATTTTATTTAAAATCAAGAAAAAATGGAAGCTCTCTCTTCTTCTACTAGTAATCAGTGGCGTAATGATCCAAAAATGTAATAGTAGTTGTTAGCGGGCAAGCACAAAATCCAAAATTTTTATTACAAAAATCAAATTTTGTATCATATTTTGACCTAAAAAATGTTGACCACACAATGATATCATATTTCAACCTTTCTTTTGTTTCCTTTTCGTTCTTTTTCTTTCCTTTTTTTTTGGGGGGGTGTCTTTTTTGGGGAGGCAAGCGCCCCAAACACGGAATCTATACGCCTCTGCTATAATCTATTAAAATTATATTGTTGTTAGCCTTTGATGAATAATTGTCGTAGTACGACTGGTTCAGAAAACTTCTAAACACTTGCAGCCTTTCGTGAAAATCTTCCCGGTTTTCTCGAAAGGGTGCGGCCACCCCTGTTCCGCGAACGCAGACGATCGTAACTAGCCAAATGTTTTGACTTCAGATGGTTACCAAGTCAAGTTCATCTCCAAGATCTAGTTTTTCAAGATAAGGATATACAGTATATTAAAAGCATTTGTGATAGATTACCAATGATTACTAATTCATTTGTTGTAAAGTGCATTGGAATCGTTGAAATATTTTCACGATTAGGTGGCAATTTTTACGGTTTTGGAAAATAAAGGGCGCTGAAGCCCACCCAGACTCCCCCCCCCCCCTCATTTCCTCAGCCCCTGTATTTTAAAACAAAGTAGTCAAATGGAACAAACAAAAAAATTATGTCTAATACTAAGTGGCCTCTACCTTTCTTCAATATTGTCATGCACTAAAATTGATCATCATTATAGGTTCTCAGCTTTTCTACTCCCGAGATGTTAATCCTAATCAACCAGAAATAGAAAGCTGTTATGAACAAGTTCTGTATATTCTGATTCAAATTCTAGGAGAATAATTGAAATAATCGCCTTGTCAACAACCTTCGGAAACTTTTCTGATTAATGTAATTAGCACTTAATAGCATGGTGATACTATCCATAACGCTTTCACTCTTGACTAAAAAAAATCTTAAAATAAAGCAAAATATCATGTCATTTTGCATATATGGCATTGGGGGTACACGATATAGTACGTCAGCCTTTGTTTACTGTAGTCTTTGACAGCCTTTTTAGTTCAGGTAAATGGTGACAAACACACTAATGTCCGTGTACCTTTGCGATTTTTTGTTCTTAGAACGGTGATATACAGTAGGTCCCTTTTTTAGTACAGATAAAGATCATAACCTGAAATTGGTATCCCACTACTTTTGAAGAGGATTTATATCCAACAAAAAAATTAATATAGTCTGGGCATAACTTCACAAAATTTATTCATGGCCCTGGCAAGCGATGCTACACCATACAAATGATATATGCAACAACACATGGAAATCAGGTTGGTATACTAAAATGAAGAAATTTTACCCAAATCACCTAAATGTTGTTAACTGTGGGGCATTAAACTCGTTTTTTCGCTAGTCATTTTTTATCTTGACCCAATCACAAAAGATCAGTAAGTTCATATCACATTTTAGCACAATAGTACTTAAAGACTCACCTTATACAGCTATCAACAATACATTTTGTTTGTATCCGTCTTTACCTATTTGGTATGTTTGGCGAGCACAGTGAATTCGACGAGCTCTGAATTAATTTCGTCCATGAAAACCACATAATTAATGTTAATGCTTTAAAAGTTGAATTTCCAGAATATTACATATACGTTTGTATGAAGAGGGCGTTACAACATATATAGTCGGGGTTATAATTAAGCGAGATGCCGTTTCAATTTTTGTCATCCAAGAATGTAAAATATAGGATTGATTTATAATTCACTGTGTAAGATCGTTTTGATTGAAACTTGTTTCATTACAAGGGAGGCATGCTAATACACACACATATGGAAACATAGATTGATTATAATTTATTATAAAAGTAACAAACGGGAAAGTAGGGTTATAGCAAACCTATTACGAATTTATGACCGCATGCATACAAAAAATTGCCGAATTTTGAAATTTGATAACTTTCTTATGTCTTATCAAGTTCGATTAAACTGGTAGGGTATTGCTCGTAGAATTATACTCTGTAGATACAATTTTTCAGCCTGGGGTATCACTTTAAAGAGCCAATTCCACCCAACTATAAGTAAATTTGATTAAAATGAGTAAATGGCGCAAGTATCAGGTTGTTATAATTATGTATTCTTGAGGAGCGTAAATGTTTATATAATAATGAAAGAATAGAAATAATAATCTTATTATAGCCGTATATTTTGTTTTGTCTCACTTCATCATTTATTTCTATATCTGAAGAACTAAAATGAAAATTATTCCAGTGGAATTGTCGAGCTTTATTGAGTTCTTTAATTTGTATAGTTAGCTTTTATCCGCATTGGAGGCCATATTGCATTATTTTGTGTTTTAACATGATATACGGCACCATTTCCACAGGTACACACGTGGTTCAGGCATATCACTAGACAGGAACACACTCTTATCTCTTTTTATTGATCGAAATGTAAGCCATCATTTGCTTTAAATTAACGAGTCTTTCAAACCGAGGGTAAGAATTTATTTTCCTTGTCTCAAAATTCATAAACACGCATACATGCACTCTTAATTTGGTCAGTCGAATGATCCATGCATGCAAGAAGTATTGATGATCAGATAGCTGGGGTATGGATGTGGAGGAAATCCAAATTTGTGTACAACATTTTAGGTCAAGAAAACCCATTTTATATATTAATTAATGAAACATTGTAATTTTCACAGAGTTATCAACTATCTCTTAAGTTTAATGACCCGCCTTTTAATGCCATAATCAGGGTAGATCTTGTTTCTAGGACCTTTCGACTGCAGTGTATGTTCCAAGTACCGACATATTTTTTAAACTTGTTATCAGAATACCAATCACACAAATAAATATGTTTTAAAAACCTTTTTATTTACTACCACTTTCACCGGAAGGAGTGGAAAACAAGATTCTATTCTCTCTGAGAAATGTCTGACGTCTTGGCTGGGTCAATGTTTACAATTCTATCCCCTGGTTCTTCTCCTTTTATAGGCATAAGGCTTCTCTTTCAGGGATATTCCCAAGAAATCTAACTGACCGGTAGTTTGAACCATTGTCATATTTACTTGGAAAACTTTCACCGGAAATTATCTTCTTCCTTCAGTTGAATTTCATCCATACCTTAGGAATGTTTTACTTCTATTTTATATTGTATAGAACTTACATTGATGATACATATAGGAATTACCGATACATAATATGAATTAAAGGAAATCAGTAATTTCAGTAATTTTAAACGGCAATGACATATATTTGCAAGAACAAAATTTCATGGAGCATACAATATAACAATCTCATTATTACATAACAGTTGCACAATAATTAATTCACACTTACAATTATGCAATTATAAACTTAATATCACATGATACATACAACAAATACACCTTCTCGCTATTTCAATCATGAAAGTTTATAAAGAGTAAGGACAGTTTATGGTTGCCAGCACTTGCTAGTATTTAATTTGAGTAGGATGATTCTCTGACTTCTGCACGTGGTAAAATAATAATGTCATTATATAGCAAATATTCTTTGACCGAATGCCTTTACTGTTATCGTGTCTATATATTAAAATCAATTTCGACATTCATCGCATATTTTCTCGTACACTTGTAAATTTTATAACCAACATTTATTTCTTTCCTTCCATTTGTTGCATAACATAATACTTACAATACAACATGTAATATTTTTTCTCATAATCTTCTTTGTAGAAGATCAGTAACCACGTAAAACAAATTCAAATCAGTTGCAGTTCATCACACTACCTCTATATTTTCATTTATCATATGAAGAGCTCAGTTGCAAAAGGGGTTAGGTCCATTTTTCATCAAATTTGATTTTTTTTTTTGTCTCAATGTATACATTTTTAGTAGCTCTATAAGATGATACCAAAGAAAGGTTGAAATTCCCATTAAAAAGTAAACAAAAATGGCAAAGAAAAATCATCTTTTTTTCAAAAGGGGTTAGGTCCAATTCAGTTTGGTTGCAAAAGGGGTAAGGTCCACAATGATAATTTTTGACTATATATATATATATATATATATATATATATATATATATATATATATATATATATATAAATGAAGACAGGTAGATTACTTTTATACCCAATTGTATGTTCGCATGATGGGGTAGTACATCGTGACAATTAAGTTTTTCATAGGAATATTGCATTAAGTGAGAATGAAAAACATGATTTTTCTCGAAATGGTCCAAAGTAGACCTAACCCCTTATGCATTTGACATGTTGGGCCACAAGCATAAGAAACGTATAAGCATTATATATTCGCTACCGAATACCAGACTATAAATAGGTGTTATTATAGATAAGGTCTTGATCCTCGGGTAGTTCAAGGCATTAAGATTGGTACAAATTAATATTTTGGTTACCAACCATAAATTTGGTAAATTTTCGATGAAGAAAAGGGAGCGACGTATATTTGCAACATAACATTCCTCTTTAAAAAAGGGGGGAATTGATCAAAATGTAATCATCGAGATAAAAAAAAATCAGCTTCCACATTCGCGAAGTCACGTCAAGATGTACATGCATATTACGTATAAGGGAATGAAATATGAGGGGGAAAATGGCCCTTACAAGGAAGGGATTATTGATGGATAGGCCTATACACTCTCCCTTCCCTTTTCACTTGGAAAAAAAAAATTGTATTAGTCGCATAATCAATGGGGAAAAAAATAAGATCCAAGGCACATACAGTTTTTACCAATATTCAGGTAAAACCAGTTGACAGAAATTATAATATGAATTTCTCTGTTTCATGAAGCATCTTCACCTCGGCTATTACACATTACTTCACGACCTTAAAGCCCCTCTTACAATTGGTGGTGCGACTGCCTACAATCATTACGATTCTGTGCAACATATATATTGTGACCAAATATTCGCAAACGATTGCACGAGCAATTGTGAAAGCCCCTTTATACATACATGAATGTTCATCAACATCACCTACACATACTACGCACACACACCCTGTACCCCCCCCCCCTCCTCCTCCTAACACAAACGCACACAGACGCGCACACATCAACACTCGCTGCATTCTTTAATGCAATGGGTATCTGATTTGTTAATTCCATTTTTTTTTGTATGGCGCGTACTATTCTTACATCCTTGGGAGACAATTATTTACATATATGTATTTATTTCATTTAGTTAGACTAACCTGTTCAGAATTATAATCTGATTTACATAGGTATCCGATATGCCTTCCCTATGAAGATACACCTTACATTATAACAATAAGGTAACATTATAAACTGCCACCGCCAGACAATTAGTGTAGATAAATGGTAAAGTAAATATGTAGACACGAACCACTGTATGACGATGTAAGCCTTAGTACATTTTTCTTTAATAATCTGATACTACAGTAACATTAACGAAATCTACCTGACCGATAATATGTAAATTGAAATAAAGTCAATCAAGGTCCGTAACACGAAGCTTAGCATTCATCGTAGAACTTTTTTTTTATATAAACGATTGGTTGCATTGACTACCATGTGCAGTCAAGCTTAAATATCAGCGTAGGATTAATCGTTAACCTTCGTGTTACGGGACCTTGGAGAGGGTTTCGCTGAGGGGTAAAATAAAAAGAAACAAGAGCAGATTACTACTAGGAAAATTAAATTGCATCTTTTTATATGCCTTCTTAAAGTACATATACCACTTTCTAAGCATGGTACAGTTTCAAAAGAAATTGAACTACAATTTCACTCTAAATCAGGGGACCAATGAAATCCAGAGAAAAATGAAATGTGTGAATTAATTACAGTAGAATGTAGCACGTATCCATTGAACTTTTGTATAAAACACATATTGCGAGGCATATTTATGTTATCTTACATACATACAGTCGTTCTTTGGTGAACTGACATTTGCTCCTGTGACAATTGCTCCGGGATTAATTTCGTTTAAGATGCAGAATTGGGGTTGTAATAAGGTTTAATTTTAGGCTTAATGTGTGGTTTGGGGTAGGGTATAATGTTAAACCCAGGGTTTGAATTTGG
Source organism: Lytechinus pictus (assembly GCF_037042905.1). Taxonomy (NCBI): domain Eukaryota; kingdom Metazoa; phylum Echinodermata; class Echinoidea; order Temnopleuroida; family Toxopneustidae; genus Lytechinus; species Lytechinus pictus. Next base: position 7,051,183 of record NC_087252.1, read on the forward strand.
TCATTCGATTAGTGTGTGGAATTTAGGGCCCAGTAATTGTCACCGAAGCAAATGTCATGTAACCAAAAACAATTGTATATTTGACATGTTCAGAGTAGACGCATACAGTCCTTCATCCAAGTCATTCAAAGACAAGTAACTCTGTGAAATAAGACAAAAAATATCACAGTTTTAAGATCAATAAATGTTGATTTCGCATTGACTTCAATATGTTGACTTCGAAACCTTCATCTCACCAACCCCAGGTTATAAATAACTCATAAACAATTCGACTTTATGGTCCTGATCTTTGGAACAACTTTCCAGACAATAGTCATGTTCAACAATATTTAAGACCAGTTGTTAGTTGCACCTGTGGGTGACATGTTTTGAGTGTGAATGTGTGTGTTAGGGTGTGTTTGTGTGCGTATGCTTGCGTGTGGGTAATGATCCTGTTGTGATATTTAAATACCTATACATTTTTATTATTTTTTTCTTATAGTTGTTCCATGTTTAAGTAAAATATCATACGCAGGGGCCCCTGATTACAAGTTGTGCTTCCTTGGGGTCCCAAACCCGTCATTTTTCTCAGTTCTTTATGATGTAACCATTTATTTTCTTCGTACTTTGTTCTCCTTTTTAGACTGGTTTGAATAAATTCAATTCAATTCAATTCAAATAATTTTTAAGTAAAAAAAAGTAAGTTCATATACTAATTGAAAGCTACTATTAAAAGAAAAAACATCGAATAATATGAATCCCCTCTTTAAGTTAATACTTCAACTGCGCTCTACTTCACCCGCACCAGCACCTGCATTGCACCCACTTGATCAATGAAGAAAGACATTACGAGCCCGCCATCATATTCAAGCTTAACCGCTCACGATGGCGGTCTCCTGCATTCGTTTAAACTGATATTTTCTTTTAATTCAATAATGCTTCTTGTTGATGTTTATTTTTCATTGCTTTATTATGACTATTGTTTTATTGTTTTGTAAAACTGAAATATGTATCACCTTTGTAGATGTTATGTTGTATAGTTATCCTGAATGCAGAAATATGATAAAATCAATCAATTAATCAAGGTACTATGAAAATGAAATATGAGTGAACGCAGAGGTGAGCTCCTTTTTCAAACTATTTAGCTTTACATAATCATGATAATGGCAATAGGTCATTGAGGTAGCAGCGATCATCTTTCTGTTTCGTACAGTATTACTGATCCCATCATTTTATGGAATTGAAAAAAAAAATTGTGAATATATCACTTATAACACACAACAAGTGGTATAAGAAAATGATATGATATTTTCAATCTTACATGTGTTTTTTCTAAAATCATTTTCATACTCTTCAAGGATGTGATCAAAGTTACTCCGATCTTGGGGTTCCTTGTCCCAGAGTAGTTAATGGATAGACCTCATACCAACTTGACCTTTGACCCGGTCATGACCTTTGAACCGGACAACCATGCCCTTTGACCACGTGACCTTTAGTCCGGTCAGCCTTTGACCACATGACCTTTGACCCGGTCAACCATGCCCTTTGACCACATGACCTTTGACCCGGTCAACCATGCCCTTTGACCACATGACCTTTGACCCAGTCATGACCTTTGAACCGGACAACCATGCCCTTTGACCACGTGACCTTTAGTCCGGTCAGCCTTTGACCACATGACCTTTGACCCGGTCAACCATGCCCTTTGACCCCATGACCTTTGACCCGGTCAGCCATGACCTCATACCAACTTGACCTTTGACCCGGTCATGCCCTTTAGCCTGATCAGCCTTTGACCTTTGACCCGACCAGCCATGCCCTTTGACCACATGACCCAATGGGTTGACCCAGACTTCCGGTCAGCCATGTCACCATGAAATGGTATTACGACACAGTTATGCAACCACCGTGATGTCATCCCAGGGAATTACCCTTATTGCACCGTCGGTATTGCACCACCGTTGCGTCATCGCTGCGTATGGGTGACTTTCGGTCGACCTTATCACACGATGCAGCGACGTTGCACGGGTATTTTTAGCATACGATACGATGCACAAAAACAAGACATCTATACAGTTTCCTATTTAAAAAGCGATCTTTCTCTGCCTACCGGCGGATATGTCAAGCGCCTCGCATGACGTCACCAGCTACGCAAGCATCGTGATGTCATCCCAGGGAATTACCCTTTACCCGGTATTGCACCACCGTGGCGCAATCGTCATCGCCACGTTTAGGATACGATGCACAAAACAGACGTATGATCTCTACACAGTTTCCTATTTAAAAGTTATCTTTCTCCTCCTACCAGCAGATATGTCAAGTGCCTAGCGGTTCGCGAATCGATCACCCCATGCACGGCCAACGCGCGTCATTGAACTTGGGATATCCTATTGGAAAGGTGAAAGCCGACTCTCTCTGCCTCTTATTACAACAAGTATTGGTAATCCAACATGTGATTATAATCATGATAATATTAGTGACATCTCAGGCACTACTCATTCCAGACTTTTACCCATCAAAACTCTCTGACTTTTTCATACTGTTTTGTCCATACTTTTCATTTTAACTCACATGACCTGCCCCGCTCTCTGACTCGCAAAAAGTATACTATATTGAGACCAGTAGATGACTTCTTTAAATCAACTTCATTCATACGCAGTACAGATGGTGATAACATGAAACACTATACAGTCAAGGATGATTCTTTATTATTATCATCATTTATTCTATTCCATTTCAATGTAGATAGGTTCAGATATTGTATAAACAGCAGATTTTTAAACGAAGGTAAAAATAAGTTATGTTATCAAATTATGTTGTAATAACAAACTAATTGTTAACTGTCCATTGTTAATATTAAAGTGAAGTTCTCGTTTTTCTATTTCTTCGCTTAACTTAATGGTTTGTAACACATGTCTATGGATGGCATTCAGAAAATATGAACACAATGAAGTTCAAACTGTCATTTATGTTGACGGCGTTTTCTTGGATTATTATTATTTGATAAGCTGATGTCTGTGCCATTAGTTGTAGACTCCATCTTCACCCTCCGTTTCTTCTCCACCATCATCATTATCGTTATCGTCATCTTGATACTGGAATAAGCATCGAATTGTGAACCATGCCTGGCTAACACTCTCTGTACGGCTTTCCGGAATTCCATGCCATTCTCTAATCTTTCCGTGAGATCGGACACGATTTCACGATTGATGTCAGCGTCTTCGAGGTACACGTTCTGCTGCAAGAAAAATGTAACATCGCTCGTAAAATCACATGTTCTTTGTTCAGTTTAACATAGCTAAACTACTGCGTCTATTCTTATACAGTTTATCATTCTTCCGATCAGTCACAGGCTTGACTATACCTAACCTTTATTTGTAGCAAGTATCAATCCCTTTAAAATGTTCAACATCACCCGGCGTGTTATATAGGCCTATCATTGTAATGTTGATATCATTATCATTCGAGTCAGATAAAGATATAATTTAAAATGTTATTTTAATATTTCCGTCACTGTTGTTGATGCTGCTGTAGCAGCAGTAGTCATGGTAGTTAAAATAAATATGTTGATTTTGTTGTATTTTGCCTTTTATCATAATTATTTACCAGTTTGTAATCGACAACTGGTAGAAATTATCATCGTCACAACCATCATCATCAAACCTATCATTTTTATTTTCTAATATATGACTAAGATGTTAGACATTTACACACATAAACTTCATGCACCTCCTTGCTTACCCAGTGTCACTATTTCCCACAATACGATTCCAAAAGACCAGATGTCTCCTTCTGTTATTTGGTCACCCGTTGCCATGGTTTCTGGTGAACTCCATCTGGTTGGTTTCTATATAGGACAGTGTGCAGATTATAAAGAATCTTGCTTTAACAATAATTCAAGCGATTGGAAATTATAATCTGCAGTGACCATATAATGTTCATGCCTTTGTAACAACCCGACTGGACATTTGCAACTCAATTTTGACTGGTTTGACTCAACATCAACTGCACAGACTTCAGCGTCTGCAGAACATGGCCGCACGTCTTGTATCCCTTCAAAGAAAGAGAGTCCACATTACTCCAATTCTGCGTGACCTACATTGGCTGCCTGTCAACCAGAGAATATCCTATAAACTTGGGGTCCTCGTATTTAAAGCGCTTAACGATAAATCTCCACCCTACATATCAGAGCTCTTATCTCAGCATAGACCAACACGCAGTCTCAGATCAGCAGATCAAGCATTGCTGACAGAATCTCTCAGCCACACAACTTGGGGTGACAGAGCCTTCTACATCTCTGGACCAAAGCTGTGGAATAGCCTTCCTCAATTTATCAGGAGAGCAAAGACCCAATCAACTTTTGAGTCTTACCTGAAGACTTTTCTGTTCCCCACTCTAACATTATTGCAAGAATAACTCAATTGTAGCATTACTAGGACAGTACTTGAACTGAATGATGATCCTAAGCACTGTTTAAAGACATTGAAATTTGTGAGATATTTCCTATTTTTGAGCAAGCGCCATGAGCGCCCAGCTGAGGCGGATACCGGCGCTATACAAGAACCCATCATCATCATCATCATCATAAAATGTCAAAGATGTCTTAATACTGGCCGAAATAAGCAATAGTAGTCTGGTATAGTTGCAGGTTGGGAATCAAAGTCAAGGTTCACGTGAATTAGGGTTTTCAGCCTCGCTTCATTTAGTACCATATATTTTCATCTAAATTGTTAAATAGGAGATAAATCTCTATAACAAGCCTACAGCATAAACATTCATTATTGTATTACAATAATTTTACTTTCCGGCATGGATCAAAAGAAGATATCGCTTCTAGTCCTACTGGACCTTTCAGCAGCGTTCGACACTGTCGACCATGATATTCTTCTCCATCGACTTAGTGACCTATATGGAATCAGCGGAGTCGCACTACAGTGGTTTCGATCGTACCTGACAGGAAGGACGACCTATGTTTCCGTTGACTGTGCCAGATCCGACTCATCAACGCTGAAGTATGGCGTTCCTCAAGGCTCTGTCCTCGGCCCGCAGTTGTTCAGCATGTACACTTCGCCCATATCTCACATCATCAAGAGGCACGGACTCCAGTATCACCGATACGCAGATGATACACAGATTTACTGTACCGTCAACTCATCTCAAACTGAGGTCAATTTAGGACTTCAGCGCATTGAATCCTGTGTAGCTGACTTCCAGGAATGGCTGTCTAATAACTATCTTAAGATGAATAAGAACAAGACGGAATTCCTTGTTGTGGGATCTCGTCAACAACGAGCCAAAGTTACAATAAACCATCTAAGAATTGGCAACTCTTTAATCAAGCCTTCTGATCAAGTGAGAAACCTTGGAGTAGTGTTTGATTCCTCACTTACAATGGAGCAGCATGTCACAGGCACTTCCAAGGCTGCCTGTATCTCTATCCGTAATCTTGGAAGGATCCGCAAGCATGTAACTAAGAAAGTTGCTGAACTCCTTGTTCATGCCTTTGTAACAACCCGACTGGACATTTGCAACTCAATTTTGACTGATTTGACTCAACATCAACTGCACAGACTTCAGCGTCTGCAGAACATGGCCGCACGTCTTGTGTCCCTTCAAAGAAAGAGAGTCCACATTACTCCAATTCTGCGTGACCTACATTGGCTGCCTGTCAACCAGAGAATAGCCAATAAACTTGGGGTCCTCGTATTTAAAGCGCTTAACGATAAATCTCCACCCTACATATCAGAGCTCTTATCTCAGCATAGACCAACACGCAGTCTCAGATCAGCAGATCAAGCATTGCTGACAGAATATCTCAGCCACACAACTTGGGGTGACAGAGCCTTCTACATCTCTGGACCAAAGCTGTGGAATAGCCTTCCTCAATTTATCAGGAGAGCAGAGACCCAATCAACTTTTGAGTCTTACCTGAAGACTTTTCTGTTCCCCACTCCAACATTATTGCAAGAATAACTAAATTGTAGCATTACTAGGACAGTACTTGAACTGAATGATGATCCTAAGCACTGTGTAAAGACATTGAAATTTGTGAGATATTTCCTATTTTTGAGCAAGCGCCATGAGCGCCCAGCTTAGGCGGATACCGGCGCTATACAAGAACCCATCATCATCATCATCAGTGCTCATCGAGATCATCAACATCATCAACCTGTTCAATGAACGCTTTTCAACCCATGGATTGCTGAAATTGAATGTTAATCATCATCAACATCGTCTTCACGGACATTTCAACTCGTTACAGTGACTCTTGTTATTCATCATGCTTCAACATCAGTTTCATCATCGCCATCATTGTGGACTTTTATCTGGATACTATCATTTGGATTATTACTTGGATAAAGTATCATCACTTCGGAATATTACCTCTAGCACTTCAAGAAATGTACATGTAAGATATTTTGTTTTAATTTTGTTTAAGTACATGATTTATTTCCTGTAATAAAAAAAAAGGAAATTCAACTTCAACACTCAAAAATATTTCATTGTTATTTGTTGCAGTATCGTAACAACTAAAATGCATATTATTAAAATTAAACGCGTGGAATACTCACTAAAAACATAATTGTTAACGAACTATATTATTAAAGGAGAATGAAACTCTTGGAGCAAGTTAGCTTTTGTGAAAGCAGAAAAATCAAAGAATAAGATCAACAAAAGTTTGAGTAAAATAGGACTAGCAATAGAAGAGTTATGAGCATTTGAATGTCGAGATCACTAATGCTATGGAGATCATCCCATTGGCAATGCGACCAAGATCTATGATGTCACAGATGAACAACTCTCCCCTTTTGGACACTGAAAATATACCCCAAAACATCTCTTTTTGCTCATTCTAATCATATGACAAACGATTCATCAATGATATGATGTCGTGAAACCTCTGTACTTGTCCTCTCATAAAGAGAACACCTCACCTCGTGATAGACTCTATAAAAGCGAGAATATAAGTGAAATAAGTACTAAAGTAATGAGGGAGTTGTACGTGTGTGACATCACATATCTTGGTCGCATTGCCAATGGGAGGAACTACATGGCATTAGTGATCGCAATATTCAAATGCTCATAACTTTCTTATTATTCATTCAATCTTCCTCAAACTTTTAACAATATGTTTCTTTGATTTTTCTCTTTGATATGGATTCAGCTGGTTTCAAGGGTTTCATTCTCCTTTGATATGCCATGTATGTGATGATTGTTTTATTTTGATATTCAAAATGGCTGCCAAAGGCCCTAAAAGTATTATGCACAATGGGAAAGAGGAGCACAGAAATCACAAGAGTGAGCACCAAAATGCATACATATATGTGATAAATTAATGGGATACTGTCTAAATACGTATTTTCTAATGAAATATATCATTCAGGTTTCAAGTTTGTGTTAAATACTGTATTTTCAATTTCAAAATGGCCGCCATATACATTAACAGTATTATGTACAATGCAAAGTGGGAAACCAATATTCACAGGAGTGAGCACCATAAATGCAGTCAGTAGGCAGGTCCCAAAAAATGGCTTCTTTCATCCAAGTGATATTCATGACTTGAGAAGTTTTGCATATTTAATGAGCTTGATGCGAACCAAAACACCTCTTTTCATTCTGTCATTGCTGCTCTAATTGTGCATCGAATTTCATGATTCTGGTATCATTGTAAAGAAGAAGAATCATTCTTTCAGGTCATGTGTTTGAATTTATTCAAATATTTTGTAATATACGTTAAAATTGTGATCTAAAATATGCTTCAAATAATTATTTTCACCTGACAAAAACTGCTATTTTCACACTTTATTTTTGTTTGAGCCCAAATGATTTTTATATCATGATAAAGCTGAATATGTATGCTTTAAAATGGTATAGGTTTCAAAATAAGAATTGGTTTAATCGGGTCAAGATCACACTTTTCATTATCCAAGTACATAAAGCAGCTTGAAAACAAGAATACTGCACTCTGATTGGTCAAAGGGACCACACACTGGCAAATTCCAACGGTTCCACTGCCTGGGCTCATGGGAAGGTCACACTTCCCATGTGGTAATCTCCTCAAACTACCCGCGCCTGTTGTTCTGTGAACCTTATCCAGCCAATCAGAACTCTGGATTTCATGCAAGTACAAAATTTCAGAAATCTCGTCTTGTACCTTGGTGGGAAAAGTGTGATCTTGACCCGATTAAAAGGTGCCGCATATCAAGAGTGGCATTGTGAGAAAGTACAGAAGTTCAGCTTTATGGTGATATATATATCATTGAGGCTCAAAATAAAAAGTTTTGCACAATTTGCAGAAGAAAACAGAGGAAGAAAATTCAGTTTTGAGGCACATTTTCAGGCCAGAAATTCACTTTTTCTCAAACTATTGTATGCAAAATAAATGACCAATGTGAAAGAATAACATTTTCTCTATCTGATGGTGCAATGATATTTCATTTAACTAGAGGTTAAAACAGGTAAATTATTAGAGAAAAAAATCTCACGAATCACGAGATTTTGCAAGGAGGAGGATTCAGCCACGAGATGATTTGGATGAATCTGGCCTTTTTGCTCATTAGCATAGGGACCTGCGGTCTGACTGAATGCACGTAATAGTGATCTATGAGTAAAATATTGTATGAAAGCATAATTTCTTTTAAGATATATCATTTATTCTGCCAGTTAGGTGATAAATACTGTTATTGGAAAGTCAAAATGGCCGCTACAGGCCCTTGCGGTATTATGCACAATGTGAATGAAAACAAAATTATTTCAACAACAGAATTTGGCTTTGCTTGGCCAGATGGTGATGTATGAGTGAAATATTGTCTGAAAACATGATTTACAACAAAATATATATCTTATTTAATTTAGGTGATAAATACTGTATTTCAACATTCAAAATAGCTGCCATATGCCCATTTTGTGAACATTATTTGTCTCCACTCAAATTGTATAGTATACGATAAGGGCCTATGGTGGCCATTTTCAATTTAAAAATGCTGCATTTATCACCTTAATTAGACAACATTATGATATATATCGTTGGAAACCATGGTTTTAGACAATATTTCATCCTTACATCACAATTCACAATTATATGCAGTATTTGTCCAATATGTTACAATGTACACAATACTTTTAGTACCTATGGCAGCCATTTTGGATTTCAAAGTACAGCATTTGTTACCTCCACGACCAATATGTGATGTATTTGGTTAGAAATCATGTTTAAGACAATATTTTTACTCGTACATCACAGTTATATGCATTTTATGATTCTCACTCTTGTGAAAATTAGTTTCCCTATTTGCATGTTACATAATTTAGTTAGGGCTTGTAGAGGTTATTTTGAATGTCAGAATTCGGTATTTATCACCTATATGGCAAAATAAATGCTATAATTAAAAAGAATATTTTTTTTCAAATAACATTTTACTCATACAACAGGATTATATGGATGTCATAGTCAAGCAAATCAAAATTCTTACAAAATTATATGTCCCCATTCACATTGTAGATAATACTGTTAGGACCCATAGGGACCATTTTGAAGTTCATATTACAGCATTTATCTCATGCATGACAAAAAAATGATATGTCTTGCTATAAAACATGTTGTCAGACAATATTTTACTCGTAGATCACAATTTTATGCAGTTTATGTTTCTTACTCGTGTGAAAATTAGTTTCTCCATTCTCATTGTACATGATATAGGGCCTATGGCAGCCATTTTGAATTTCAAAATACAGCATTTATTACATAAATGGCATATTAACAATGATGTTTTTAGTCAGTATTCCACTCGTTTTCTTAATAATATGTATTTTAGTGCTCACTCTTGTCATTTTTTGGACCGGCCTTTGCCATTGTACATGAGCCAGTCATGCCAGTGGCGGCTATTTCAGATATCAAAATACAGCAATGTTCCCATAATGACATAATAAATTATATATCTCGTTAGTAATGATGATTAGCATAATTGTATTACTTCTTTCATACATCGCGTTTTTTAGCGGTTTATAGTGCTCATTTTTGTGAAAATTAGTTTTCCCTATTCATATTGTACATAATAGAGTATACAATGGCCTACGGCGGCCATTTTGAATATCAGGAAAATAAATAATTTGTCAAAAATTATTTTTTTCAGAGAGTATTTCAATCCTGCCACACGATCATGCATTGCATAGCCAATGTGCGGACAATTTTAGGATTTTCATGGGTAATTTTTCGGCATTACTCCTATTTGTTTGAGATCATTATGCTCGATCTGTAATGAAAATCATAAGATCAGTATGCTCGATGTGTAATGAAAACCATGAGATCATAAGTCAGAAAAAAATGGAACCAGTGGGATTCGAACCTGCCATCTACTGCTTTCCGGGCAGCGACTCAACCACCAGGCTATTCTGGTTCACGGCTAAGCCACGATGAACTGGAATTCAAATACCCTCGATCCTCTTCTTTCTGACTCATTAATATTCAAATGCCGTCCGCCGTGGACAATAGACAGTAAATTAAGAGGCTTTTTATAGGAGGAAATTATAATTTGTAAACAAATTTTCATTACAGATCGAGCAAAATGATCTTAAACAAATAGGAGTAATGCCGAAAATTTGTTAACAAATTAAAAAACTGGAAGCTCTTTTCTCCTAATAATCAGTGGCGTAATGAGCCCCAAAATTGAGGGAGTCGAATATGTCATATGTGTCAAAACTTAATGAAAGTTGTTAGCGGGCTATAGAAAAAATTCTGACATTTTTATCTCAGAAATCCAATTTTGTATCAGATTTTGAGCTCGAGAATATTTAGAAAATGATTTTGTTTTTCTCCCTTCTCTCTTTTTTTTCTTACCTTTTCATTCCTTTTCTCTTGTTTGCCCCCCCCCCCCATCTGTACGCTACCGGCCACTGATATTAATCTATAAAAAAATAGTTTGTTGCTATTATTGGATGAATAATTTTCATTGAATCTATTGGTTCAGAAAACTTCTAAACACAGCCTTTCTTGAAAATCTACCACCGGTTGTCCCGAAGAGGTGCGTTAATTTGAATCCCCTCCTTAAACCCACAAAAGTTCCCCAGCTTTTCTCGAAAGGGTACGGCCATCATAGCTCCGCGAACGCAGCCAATCGTAACAAGCCGAATGTTTCGACTTCAGATGGTTACGAAGTCAAGTTCATCTCCAAGATCTAGTTTTTCAAAGTAAAGATATACAGTGTATTAAAATCATTTATGATAGATAACTAATGATAATTGATTGATTCGTTTTAAATTGCATTGAAATCATTGAATATCAATAAATAAATTTTCATAACGAATTAATCAAATGGAACACAAAATTATAAATGGTTTATACTAATTGGGTTCTACCTTTCTTCAAGATTGTCTTGCACTCTCATCATTATGGGCCCTCAACTTTTCTACTCCCGATACGTTCATCCTTATAGAAAGTTGTTAAGTACCAGTTTGAATATTCTGATTCAACTTCTAGGAGAGTACTTGAAAGTAATCGCCTTGTTAACAACCTTGGGAAATTTTTTCTGATTAACGTAAGCAATTAATAGCATGGTGATATTATCAATAACGCTGTCACTCTTGACTGATAAAAAAATCTTAAAATAAAGCAAAATATATTCTCAATTGACGTATATGGCATTGGGGGTACACGATAGTGTAGGGCAGTCTTTGTTTAATGTAGTCTTTGGCAGCCTTTTTAGTTCATGTAAATGGTGACAAACACACTAATGTCCTTGTCCCTTTGCGATTTTTCTTCTTAGAACGGGCCCTTTGCGCACTAAATAAATTGAGTGATTGGAAATCAGTAGGTGATATAGGTCCCTTAGTACAGATAAAGATCCTAACCTGAAATTGGTATCCCATTTATATCCAACAGAAAATAATGTAAAGTCAGGGCATAACTTCACAAAATTTGTTCAGTGCAGTGATATCATTCATATCATCTACGTTGAAGCATGGCTCTGGGAAGCAGTGCCACAACCATATATAGGCAACAACACATGGAAATCAGGTTGTATACTAAAATGAAAAAAAAATCTACCCAAATCACTTTAGTGTTGTTAACTGTGGAGCTTTAAACCCCCTTTTTTTCGCTTGTCATATTTTTCATCTTGACCCAATCACAAAAGATCAATAAGTTCACATCATATTTTAACACAATAGTACATAAAAACTCACCTTATACAGCTATCAACAATACACTTGCTTGTATCCGTCTTTTTCCCATTTGGTATGTTTGGCGAGCAAAGTGAAGTTTCGACGAGCTCTAAATTCATTTCAACGTAAACCAAGTTTTTAATGTTCTTGGTTTAAAAGTTAAATATCTAGAATATTACATATACGTTTCTTATGAAGAGGGTGTTAAACAAAATATAGTTGGGGTTATAATTGAGCGAGATGCAGTCTTCCTTTGGTTTTTCTAGAGGAGTTTTTCATCTTCATGCTGAGCAATAATGGATTAGTGAACAGTGCGTATTTATGACCGCATGCACTACAAAAAAATTGCCGAATTTCGAAATTTGATAACTTTCTTATGTTTATCAAGTTCGATTAAACTGGTTGGGTATTACTCGTAGAATTTTACTCTATAAATACCATTTTCTTCAGCCAGGGGTATCACTTTAAAGAGCCAATTCCACCCAACAATAAGTAAATCTGATTAAAATGAGTAAAGTGTAATTATCTTATGATAGTCGTCTATTGCGTTTTTTTTTCTCACTTCATCATTTATTTCAACATCTGAAGAACTAAAAGGAAAATAGTTACAGTGGAATTGTCGAGCTTTTTTGACCTATTTAAAATTTGTATAGTTAGCTACTATCCACATTGGAGGCAATATGGCATTATTTTGTGTTTTAACATGATATACCGCACCCTTTCCGCAGGTAAACACGGGGTTCAGGCATAGCACTAGACACGAACATCCTCTCATCTCTTTGTTATTGATCGAAAAGTAAGCCATCATTTGATTTAAATTAACAAAGTCTTTCAAACCGAGGGTAAGAATTTATTTTCCTTGTCTCAAAATTCATAGACACGCATACATGCACTCTTAATTTGGTCAGTCGAATGATCAATGTATGCAAGAAGTATTGATGAACAGATAGCTGGGGTATGGATGTGGAGGAAATCCAAATTTGTGTACAACATTTTAGGTCAAGAAAACACATTTTATATATTAATTAATGAAACATTGTAATTTTCACAGAGTTATCAACTATCTCTGAAGTTTAATGACCCGCCTTTTAATGCCATAATCAGGGTAGATCTTGTTTCTAGGACCTTTCGACTGCAGTGTATGTTCCAAGTACCGACATATTTGTTTAACTTGTTATCAGAATACCAATCACACAAATAAATATGTTTTAAAAACCTTTTTATTTACTACCACTTTCACCGGAAGGAGTGGAAAACAAGATTCTATTCTCTCTGAGAAATGTCTGACGTCTTGGCTGGGTCAATGTTTACAATTCTATCCCCTGGTTCTTCTCCTTTTATAGGCATAAGGCTTCTCTTTCAGGGATATTCCCAAGAAATCTAACTGACCGGTAGTTTGAACCATTGTCATATTTACTTGGAAAACTTTCACCGGAAATTATATTCTTCCTTCAGTTGAATTTCATCCATACCTTAGGAATGTTTTACTTCTATTTTATATTGTATAGAACTTACATTGATGATACATATAGGAATTACCGATACATAATATGAATTAAAGGAAATCAGTAATTTCAGTAATTTTAAACGGCAATGACATATATTTGCAAGAACAAAATTTCATGGAGCATACAATATAACAATCTCATTATTACATAACAGTTGCACAATAATTAATTCACACTTACAATTATGCAATTATAAACTTAATATCACATGATACATACAACAAATACACCTTCTCGCTATTTCAATCATGAAAGTTTATAAAGAGTAAGGACAGTTTATGGTTGCCAGCACTTGCTAGTATTTAATTTGAGTAGGATGATTCTCTGACTTCTGCACGTGGTAAAATAATAATGTCATTATATAGCAAATATTCTTTGACCGAATGCCTCTACTGTTATCGTGTCAATATATTAAAATCAATTTCGACATTCATCGCATATTTTCTCGTACACTTGTAAATTTTATAACCAACATTTATTTCTTTCCTTCCATTTGTTGCATAACATAATACTTACAATACAACATGTAATATTTTTTCTCATAATCTTCTTTGTAGAAGATCAGTAACCACGTAAAACAAATTCAAATCAGTTGCAGTTCATCACACTACCTCTATATTTTCATTTATCATATGAAGAGCTCAGTTGCAAAAGGGGTTAGGTCCATTTTTCATCAAATTTGATTTTTTTTTTGTCTCAATGTATATATTTTTAGTAGCTCTATAAGATGATACCAAAGAAAGGTTGAAATTCCCATTAAAAAGTAAACAAAAATGGCAAATAAAAATCATCTTTTTTTCAAAAGGGGTTAGGTCCAATTCAGTTTGGTTGCAAAAGGGGTAAGGTCCACAATGATAATTTTTGTCTATATATATATATATATATATATATATAAATGAAGACAGGTAGATTTCTTTTATACCCAATTGTATGTTCGCATGATGGGGTAGTACATCGTGACAATTAAGTTTTTCATAAGAATATTGCATTAAGTGAGAATGAAAAACATGATTTTTCTCGAAATGGTCCAAAGTAGACCTAACCCCTTATGCATTTGACATGTTGGGCCACAAGCATAAGAAACGTATAAGCATTATATATTCGCTACCGAATACCAGACTATAAATAGGTGTTATTATAGATAAGGTCTTGATCCTCGGGTAGTTCAAGGCATTAAGATTGGTACAAATTAATATTTTGGTTACCAACCATAAATTTGGTAAATTTTCGATGAAGAAAAGGGAGCGACGTATATTTTCAACATAACATTCCTCTTTAAAAAAGGGGGGAATTGATCAAAATGTAATCATCGAGATAAAAAAAAAATCAGCTTCCACATTCGCGAAGTCACGTCAAGATGTACATGCATATTACGTATAAGGGAATGAAATATGAGGGGGAAAATGGCCCTTACAAGGAAGGGATTATTGATGGATAGGCCTATGCACTCTCCCTTCCCTTTTCACTTGGAAAAAAAAAATTGTATTAGTCGCATAATCAATGGAAAAAAAAAATAAGATCCAAGGCACATACAGTTTTTACCAATATTCAGGTAAAACCAGTTGACAGAAATTATAATATGAATTTCTCTGTTTCATGAAGCATCTTCGCCTCGGCTATTACACATTACTTCACGACCTTAAAGCCCCTCTTACAATTGGTGGTGCGACTGCCTACAATCATTGCGATTCTGTGCAACATATATATTGTGACCAAATATTCGCAAACGATTGCACGAGCAATTGTGAAAGCCCCTTTATACATACATGAATGTTTATCAACATCACCTACACATACTACGCACACACACCCTGTACCCCCCCCCCCTCCTCCTCCTAACACAAACACACACAGACGCGCACACATCAACACTCGCTGCAATGGGTATCTGATTTGTTAATTCCATTTTTTTTTTTTATGGCGCGTACTATTCTTACATCCTTGGGAGACAATTATTTACATATATGTATTTATTTCATTTAGTTAGACTAACCTGTTCAGAATTATAATCTGATTTACATAGGTATCCGATATGCCTTCCCTATGAAGATACACCTTACATTATAACAATAAGGTAACATTATAAACTGCCACCGCCAGACAATTAGTGTAGATAAATGGTAAAGTAAATATGTAGACACGAACCACTGTATGACGATGTAAGCCTTAGTACATTTTTCTTTAATAATCTGATACTACAGTAACATTAACGAAATCTACCTGACCGATAATATGTAAATTGAAATAAAGTCAATCAAGGTCCGTAACACGAAGCTTAGCATTCATCGTAGAACTTTTTTATATATAAACGATTGGTTGCATTGACTACCATGTGCAGTCAAGCTTAAATGTCAGCGTAGGATTAATCGTTAACCTTCGTGTTACGGGACCTTGGAGAGGGTTTCGCTGAGGGGTAAAATAAAAAGAAACAAGAGCAGATTACTACTAGGAAAATTGAATTGCATCTTTTTATATGCCTTCTTAAAGTACATATACCACTTTCTAAGCATGGTACAGTTTCAAAAGAAATTGAACTACAATTTCACTCTAAATCAGGGGACCAATGAAATCCAGAGAAAAATGAAATGTGTGAATTAATTACAGCAGAATGTAGCACGTATCCATTGAACTTTTGTATAAAACACATATTGCGAGGCATCTTTATGTTATCTTACATACATACAGTCGTTCTTTGGTGAACTGACATTTGCTCCTGTGACAATTGATCCGGGATTAATTTCGTTTAAGATGCAGAATTGGGGTTGTAATAAGGTTTAATTTTAGGCTTAATGTGTGGTTTGGGGTAGGGTATAATGTTAAACCCAGGGTTTGAATTTGGTCATTCGATTAGTGTGTGGAATTTAGGGCCCAGTAATTGACACCGAAGCAAATGTCATGTAACCAAAAACAATTGTATATTTGACATGTTCAGAGTAGACGCATACAGTCCTTCATCCAAGTCATTCAAAGACAAGTAACTCTGTGAAATAAGACAAAAAATATCACAGTTTTAAGATCAATAAATGTTGATTTCGCATTGACTTCAATATGTTGACTTCGAAACCTTCATCTCACCAACCCCAGGTTATAAATAACTCATAAACAATTCGACTTTATGGTCCTGATCTTTGGAACAACTTTCCAGACAATAGTCATGTTCAACAATATTTAAGACCAGTTGTTAGTTGCACCTGTGGGTGACATGTTTTGAGTGTGAATGTATGTGTTAGGGTGTGTTTGTGTGCGTATGCTTGCGTGTGGGTAATGATCCTGTTGTGATATTTAAATACCTATACATTTTTATTATTTTTTTCTTATAGTTGTTCCATGTTTAAGTAAAATATCATACGCAGGGGCCCCTGATTACAAGTTGTGCTTCCTTGGGGTCCCAAACCCGTCATTTTCCTCAGTTCTTTATGATGTAACCATTTATTTTCTTCGTACTTTGTTCTCCTTTTTAGACTGGTTTGAATAAATTCAATTCAATTCAATTCAAATAATTTTTAAGTAATAAAAAGTAAGTTCATATACTAATTGAAAGCTACTATTAAAAGAAAAAACATCGAATAATATGAATCCCCTCTTTAAGTTAATACTTCAACTGCGCTCTACTTCACCCGCACCAGCACCTGCATTGCACCCACTTGATCAATAAAGAAAGACATGACGAGCCCGCCATCATATTCAAGCTTAACCGCTCACGATGGCGGTCTCCTGCATTCGTTTAAACTGATATTTTCTTTTAATTCAATAATGCTTCTTGTTGATGTTTATTTTTCATTGCTTTATTATGACTATTGTTTTATTGTTTTGTAAAACTGAAATATGTATCACCTTTGTAGATGTTATGTTGTATAGTTATCCTGAATGCAGAAATATGATAAAATCAATCAATTAATCAAGGTACTATGAAAATGAAATATGAGTGAACGCAGAGGTGAGCTCCTTTTTCAAACTATTTAGCTTTACATAATCATGATAATGGCAATAGGTCATTGAGGTAGCAGCGATCATCTTTCTGTTTCGTACAGTATTACTGATCCCATCATTTTATGGAATTGAAAAAAAAAATTGTGAATATATCACTTATAACACACAACAAGTGGTATAGGAAAATGATATGATATTTTCAATCTTACATGTGTTTTTTCTAAAATCATTTCCATACTCTTCAGGATGTGATCAAAGTTACTCCGATCTTGGGGTTCCTTGTCCCAGAGTAGTTAATGGATAGACCTCATACCAACTTGACCTTTGACCCGGTCATGACCTTTGAACCGGACAACCATGCCCTTTGACCACGTGACCTTTAGTCCGGTCAGCCTTTGACCACATGACCTTTGACCCGGTCAACCATGCCCTTTGACCACATGACCTTTGACCCGGTCAACCATGCCCTTTGACCACATGACCTTTGACCCAGTCATGACCTTTGAACCGGACAACCATGCCCTTTGACCACGTGACCTTTAGTCCGGTCAGCCTTTGACCACATGACCTTTGACCCGGTCAACCATGCCCTTTGACCCCATGACCTTTGACCCGGTCAGCCATGACCTCATACCAACTTGACCTTTGACCCGGTCATGCCCTTTAGCCTGATCAGCCTTTGACCTTTGACCCGACCAGCCATGCCCTTTGACCACATGACCTTTAGCCGGTCAGCCGTGACCTTTAGCCCGGTCAGCCTTTGACCACATGACCCAATGGGTTGACCAAGACTTCCGGTCAGCCATGTCACCATGAAATGGTATTACGACACAGTTATGCAACCACCGTGATGTCATCCCAGGGAATTACCCTTATTGCACCGTCGGTATTGCACCACCGTTGCGTCATCGCTGCGTATGGGTGACTTTCGGTCGACCTTATCACACGATGCAGCGACGTTGCACGGGTATTTTTAGCATACGATACGATGCACAAAAACAAGACATCTATACAGTTTCCTATTTAAAAAGCGATCTTTCTCTGCCTACCGGCGGATATGTCAAGCGCCTCGCATGACGTCACCAGCTACGCAAGCATCGTGATGTCATCCCAGGGAATTACCCTTTACCCGGTATTGCACCACCGTGGCGCAATCGTCATCGCCACGTTTAGGATACGATGCACAAAACAGACGTATGATCTCTACACAGTTTCCTATTTAAAAGTTATCTTTCTCCGCCTACCAGCAGATATGTCAAGTGCCTAGCGGTTCGCGAATCGATCACCCCATGCACGGCCAACGCGCGTCATTGAACTTGGGATATCCTATTGGAAAGGTGAAAGCCGACTCTCTCTGCCTCTTATTACAACAAGTATTGGTAATCCAACATGTGATTATAATCATGATAATAGTGACATCTCAGGCACTACTCATTCCAGACTTTTACCCATCAAAACTCTCTGACTTTTTCATACTGTTTTGTTACAGCATTTATCTCATGCATGACAAAAAAATGATATGTCTTGCTATAAAACATGTTGTCAGACAATATTTTACTCGTAGATCACAATTTTATGCAGTTTATGTTTATGTTTATGTTTACCTTGGTCACATTTGCTCTACGGCGGCCGTACGGCGGCCGTAGATACCTGAATTCGAGAGATTTCTGCGGCGGCCGCAGAAAATCTGCGGTGGCCGCAGGGTCGACGTACGGCGGATTCCTAATTTTTACAGACCGTAGGGGTGGCCGTAGAATTTTAACTCGGAGTTATAACATTTTTTCTTTTCTACGCTCGCCGTAGAAATTAAACTAGCCGTAGGAATTAGACTAGCCGTAGGCATGGCGTAGAACGGTCTACGGCGGCCGTACGTCGAGCGTACGGTGGCCGTGCGGCTGCCCTCGTGTTTTTCTTCCCTCCTTTCCCCTTCTCCTTTTGTGTGATCTGCTCGGGAGCCATCAGGCGCGTGTTTAGAATTTTGCACCTCGGGGGCCCGACCTATAATTTTGGCCCATATGCATGTGTACTTTTCAACAAAAAAAATGGTGACCCTTCCTTGTCAGGCAAACAGGTGCCATGAATGCATGATGAATTATCTTATTTCATTATCATATGAAAAAGGGCAACTGCAGACCACTTTTTTAATAATGACTTGATAAAAAGTAATCTATCCATGAATATGATGTAATTTAAAGAACAAATGTGACCAGGAAGCACAGATATTGCCCTTTCACCAGCGGCTAACTTGGGTAAAATATGACGTTATTATCATTATCATTATTATTAGTATTATCATGGGGAGTTAAATGCTGATTTTTGTTGTTTCCTAGGGTGTAGTTCTTACTTAAGACTAACGCGTTTATTAACATCTTAACTTTATTCATACAAACAAGTTAACATGGTTAAGGGAGATTTATTTCATAAGTCTAAATAAATAATGCGAACGTGATTTTTGATAGCTTGTGTATAGACCTGAAAATAGAATATTCTGAGAAGTTTTGTAAGCATGAGCAGGATGGGTATCTCTCTATATGTCAGGGTGAGCTGAAAATTGTCTATATTCTAAAATGACCCAAAGTTTGGAAATTCTAAGCATTATTGGTAATCATGAACAGGACGGGCACTTAAAAATTATTCGATCCGAGCGCGAAGCGCGAGCTGAACCTTTTTTATATTCCGTTCCAAAACTAGACATTCTACACAATTTAGGTAATCACTAGGTAATCATTAACAGGATGTCCATCTAACTAATCATTCGATGCGAGCGCGAAGCGCGAATCACCCCAAAGTTCGATTTGCCCCCCCCCCCCTTCTTAGGTCGAACATTACTGATCATATATATTCAGATCAGTGTCAAACATTAATTTGGCGAACCCCCCCCCCCTTCCTAGGTCGAACATCAATTTGCCCCCCCCCCCCCCACACACACACTTTTATTACTCCCCCTTTCCCCTTTTCTCTTCTCTTCTTTTCTCTTCTTCTTGTTTCCTTCTATCTTTCTTTTCTCCCTTTTCTCTTTCTCTTCTTTCCCCTCCTTTTTTATCTCCCTCCTTTTTTATCTCCCTTTTCTTTTCCTTTCTTTCCTCCCTCTTTCTGGCGCCCCCTTTTCCCCGACCCCCCCCCCCTCCCTCCCAACCAGAATACGGGCATGGGCATGGTGCGACACTTTGAAAACTTTATGAAATGAAATGTCTAATGTAAAATATCATGATGAGTGTGACAGGCAATTCATGGTATACTCACTGTATAGTCCCCCTGCCGTCGCCGTGAGGGCGCCTTGCGGCCACCTTGCGTCTGCCGTAGTATTTGTCAAAAACCTACGGCCAGCGCAGGGTCGCCCTACTGCGACGTGATTTTTTTCTCCATAAATTAAAAAATACGCCGTGCGGCGACCGTAACATATGTGACCGCTAGAGTAAATGGCCGTGGAAATTCTGCGGCGACCGTAGAATTGCTACTCGCCGTAGAAATTTTAGAATCTACGGCGGCCGTAGCAAATGTGACCAAGGTATTACTCGTGTGAAAATTAGTTTCTCCATTCGCATTGTACATGATATAGGGCCTATGGCGGCCATTTTGAATTTCAAAATACAGCATTTATTACATAAATGGCATATTAACAATGATGTTTTTAGTCAGTATTCCACTCGTTTTCTTAATAATATGTATTTTAGTGCTCACTCTTGTCATTTTTTGGACCGGCCGTTGCCATTGTACATGAGCCAGTCATGCCAGTGGCGGCTATTTCAGATATCAAAATACAGCAATGTTCCCATAATGACATAATAAATTATATATCTCGTTAGTAATGATGATTAGCATAATTGTATTACTTCTTTCATACATCGCGTTTTTTAGCGGTTTATAGTGCTCATTTTTGTGAAAATTAGTTTTCCCTATTCATATTGTACATAATAGAGTATACAATGGCCTACGGCGGCCATTTTGAATATCAGGAAAATAAATAATTTGTCAAAAATTATTTTTTCAGAGAGTATTTCACTCCTGCCACACGATCATGCATTGCATAGCCAATGTGCGGACAATTTTAGGATTTTCATGGGTAATTTTTCGGCATTACTCCTATTTGTTTGAGATCATTATGCTCGATCTGTAATGAAAATCATAAGATCAGTATGCTCGATGTGTAATGAAAACCATGAGATCATAAGTCAGAAAAAAAATGGAACCAGTGGGATTCGAACCTGCCATCTACTGCTTTCCGGGCAGCGACTCAACCACCAGGCTATTCTGGTTCACGGCTAAGCCACGATGAACTGGTATTCAAATACCCTCGATCCTCTTCTTTCTGACTCATTAATATTCAAATGCCGTCCGCCGTGGACAATAGACAGTAAATTAAGAGGCTTTTTATAGGAGGAAATTATAATTTGTAAACAAATTTTCATTACAGATCGAGCAAAATGATCTTAAACAAATAGGAGTAATGCCGAAAATTTGTTAACAAATTAAAAAACTGGAAGCTCTTTTCTCCTAATAATCAGTGGCGTAATGAGCCCCAAAATTGAGGGAGTCGAATATGTCATATGTGTCAAAACTTAATGAAAGTTGTTAGCGGGCTATAGAAAAAATTCTGACATTTTTATCTCAGAAATCCAATTTTGTATCAGATTTTGAGCTCGAGAATATTTAGAAAATGATTTTGTTTTTCCCCCTTCTCTCTTTTTTTCTTACCTTTTCATTCCTTTTCTCTTTTTTGCCCCCCCCCCCATCTGTACGCTACAGGCCACTGATATTAATCTTTAAAAAAAATAGTTTGTTGCTATTATTGGATGAATAATTTTCATTGAATCTATTAGTTCAGAAAACTTCTAAACACAGCCTTTCGTGAAAATCTACCACCGGTTGTCCCGAAGAGGTGCGTTAATTTGAATCCCCTCCCTAAACCCACAAAAGTTCCCCAGCTTTTCTCGAAAGGGTACGGCCATCATAGCTCCGCGAACGCAGCCAATCGTAACAAGCCGAATGTTTCGACTTCAGATGGTTACGAAGTCAAGTTCATCTCCAAGATCTAGTTTTTCAAAGTAAAGATATACAGTGTATTAAAATCATTTATGATAGATAACTAATGATAATTGATTGATTCGTTTTAAATTGCATTGAAATCATTGAATATCAATAAATAAATTTTCATAACGAATTAATCAAATGGAACACAAAATTATAAATGGTTTATACTAATTGGGTTCTACCTTTCTTCAAGATTGTCTTGCACTCTCATCATTATGGGCCCTCAACTTTTCTACTCCCGATACGTTCATCCTTATAGAAAGTTGTTAAGTACCAGTTTGAATATTCTGATTCAACTTCTAGGAGAGTACTTGAAAGTAATCGCCTTGTTAACAACCTTGGGAAATTTTTTCTGATTAACGTAAGCAATTAATAGCATGGTGATATTATCAATAACGCTGTCACTCTTGACTGATAAAAAAATCTTAAAATAAAGCAAAATATATTCTCAATTGACGTATATGGCATTGGGGGTACACGATAGTGTAGGGCAGTCTTTGTTTAATGTAGTCTTTGGCAGCCTTTTTAGTTCATGTAAATGGTGACAAACACACTAATGTCCTTGTCCCTTTGCGATTTTTCTTCTTAGAACGGGCCCTTTGCGCACTAAATAAATTGAGTGATTGGAAATCAGTAGGTGATATAGGTCCCTTAGTACAGATAAAGATCCTAACCTGAAATTGGTATCCCATTTATATCCAACAGAAAATAATGTAAAGTCAGGGCATAACTTCACAAAATTTGTTCAGTGCAGTGATATCATTCATATCATCTACGTTGAAGCATGGCTCTGGGAAGCAGTGCCACAACCATATATAGGCAACAACACATGGAAATCAGGTTGTATACTAAAATGAAAAAAAAATCTACCCAAATCACTTTAGTGTTGTTAACTGTGGAGCTTTAAACCCCCTTTTTTTTCGCTTGTCATATTTTTCATCTTGACCCAATCACAAAAGATCAATAAGTTCACATCATATTTTAACACAATAGTACATAAAAACTCACCTTATACAGCTATCAACAATACACTTGCTTGTATCCGTCTTTTTCCCATTTGGTATGTTTGGCGAGCAAAGTGAAGTTTCGACGAGCTCTAAATTCATTTCAACGTAAACCAAGTTTTTAATGTTCTTGGTTTAAAAGTTAAATATCTAGAATATTACATATACGTTTCTTATGAAGAGGGCGTTAAACAAAATATAGTTGGGGTTATAATTGAGCGAGATGCAGTCTTCCTTTGGTTTTTCTAGAGGAGTTTTTCATCTTCATGCTGAGCAATAATGGATTAGTGAACAGTGCGTATTTATGACCGCATGCACTCCAAAAAAATTGCCAAATTTCGAAATTTGATAACTTTCTTATGTTTATCAAGTTCGATTAAACTGGTTGGGTATTACTCGTAGAATTTTACTCTATAAATACCATTTTCTTCAGCCAGGGGTATCACTTTAAAGAGCCAATTCCACCCAACAATAAGTAAATCTGATTAAAATGAGTAAAGTGTAATTATCTTATGATAGTCGTCTATTGCGTTTTTTTTTCTCACTTCATCATTTATTTCAACATCTGAAGAACTAAAAGGAAAATAGTTACAGTGGAATTGTCGAGCTTTTTTGACCTATTTAAAATTTGTATAGTTAGCTACTATCCACATTGGAGGCAATATGGCATTATTTTGTGTTTTAACATGATATACCGCACCCTTTCCGCAGGTAAACACGGGGTTCAGGCATAGCACTAGACACGAACATCCTCTCATCTCTTTGTTATTGATCGAAAAGTAAGCCATCATTTGATTTAAATTAACAAAGTCTTTCAAACCGAGGGTAAGAATTTATTTTCCTTGTCTCAAAATTCATAGACACGCATACATGCACTCTTAATTTGGTCAGTCGAATGATCAATGTATGCAAGAAGTATTGATGAACAGATTGCTGGGGTATGGATGTGGAGGAAATCCAAAATTGTGTACAAAATTTTAGGTCAAGAAAACACATTTTATATATTAATTCATGAAACATTGTAATTTTCACACAGTTATCAATTATCTCTTAAGTTTAATAATAAGGGTAGATCTTGTGGCTAGGATCTTTCGACTGCAGTGTATGTTCCAAGTTCTGACAATTTTTTTTAAACTTGTTAACAGAATACCAATCACACAAATAATTAGGTTTAAAAAAAACATTTATTATAGTAAACTATTCTAACAAGGATTACAGGTTATAAACATAGAAACATATGAAGATATTAACAGTTTTATACAATTCAACGATTATTGATGATGCTTAGCTATTTATTCCTCTTCTCTGATTCTTCGTTTCCTTGCTTGAGTGTTCTGACGTTAACCATTTATCTGACGTCAGCTCATGTTTCTGGATAAACCCTAGACCAATGATTCCGTCCCGTCTCTTTAACTCCAGCTACATATAAAAAATCCTTAACACCCTGTTAAATTGAATATAAATATAACAAATTTATTGTGATTTATTTATGAATATTGTTATGTAGTATGTAGTTAACTTCCTGTTATCCTTTCAGTCATTCACCTTCACTTGTTTACAAACACCCCCAATGTCATCTAAGAATCCCAAACCCCCCAAGACCATTTAACTCCTAAACCTTGACCATAAAATGACCAACCCTCAGTGACGTCAGGTTACTTCATGGAAGAAGTATGACTCACACTTCCAGCCCCAGTCACTCGCACAGAGAATCACCACACCCCTTATACCAGAGAAAGTTTGATAGACAGTTACCTGTAGACCAATCAGATCGAATTTAGAGATCACTCCCACCTTAAATTGTTACACCCCCAAAACTAATGATATAAATAAGACTTCTTGATTATTGGAGATAGAGAATACCAACGATAGAATACTAGACCCACACGAATCCTGACTGACTGACTTCAAAACTTAGATGTCCATCCAGTATTAATTTAACTTCACTTCGAATCTTAATCTTATACTTCGAAATTATTTTATATTCATCGTCTTCTATTATATCTGAATCTTCATGTACTTCGAACTGTAGCTGAATATTGATGAATAAATACTTTGTGATATTGAACTGCTTAAGTTTCTTCAAGTTTCCTCATTACGCTTCCCATCAATAATCACCGAACCGATCCCAACATAACATGGTGGAGAACCGGCTTTAATATATAGTACTTCTTCAAGAGTCCAAAATTGACAAAACGCGGAGCCGAAAAGCTTATGAATTTGCCAACCAGCTACAAACCAAAACACGAACTGAATATACTTCACAAATAGACAACATTGAATCTTTGATTAGACAGCCACCAGCTACAACATCACAAGCTCGATTCAACAGAGCCGGTCCAGAAAAAAAAAAAAGACGGATAGATCAGACGGACAGAACAGACGGATAGAGCAGACGGAAGACACAGACGGAAGATACAGACGGTAGGAAAGGAAGACACCTTCACCAACGATTGACTGATTTCCATCGCATCGAGTGACTATCAACTTGACCCTTCTTTAACTAAATAAATGACTCTGACTCTTTCGCTGAATTGTGCAATTGTTTAATTAATTTTGGAGGACATATTTCGATAGGTAAGTGAAACCATTTCTCTTATTGTTCCACTGGTGAAAAAGAGTGTGTGAGAGATTGAGTTTTCAGATTGTTTATTTGCCCAGCAACAAGTAATTTTTAAACGTTTTCTGTTTGTTTTTGCCAGATCGTGATTAACTAGTAATTTGACTGTCAGAATTACTGTTGATTAGTAGTTTATCAATACTTTATATTTTACGGTTCAATTCTAATTGCCGAATTTGATTTTATCACTTTAGTCAATTACCCTGTATCAATAATCATGACTTCAACGAACACCTCCCGACAAACCCTACGACAGACTGACTTTCTCCCATCCCGTTTCTCGGGTGATAAACTTGATAGGGACAACTCGACTGCGCACTTCTTGACTTTCGACGACTATCTAGATGCGCATGACATTGACAAAGCCGACCCCGACCAATTCCAGACAATACTGCGAACATTTAGACGGACTTTACAAGGACAGGCGCGACTTTGGATTGACGGACTTCAATTTAATACGTATAGCGACCTTAAGGATGGGTTCATAAGACGGTTTAGTCCCGCTAAATCGTCATATAGCCATGTGACGGACTTCAAAAATATGACCATGACGAATGACGAGAGCGCAGACGCGTTCTTGCAAAGGTTGCGAACAACAGCAGCCTACATCGAATATGGGGAAACCCAGATTAGGCATAAGTTGTTGGATTCTTTGCCATCAGACTGCCGCGCGACCATACTAATGACCGCCCCCAACCTGACCTCAGAAGAAATAGCGGCGAAAGCCCAACTATTTTTAGACCTCAATCATAGACAGACTAAGCCGACCAAGGAGTTATCTTTCTCTGCTCAAGAGGAAATAGATCAATTAAAGGAGCAAATACACTATTTAAACCTCAAGACAGACAGAGACAATGATAATAAGCCAAAATCCCCCACCCAACGACCCCCAACCCCACAACAACGTAGTGCTAGTCGTAGCACTAGTCGCAGCGTAAGCCGCGAAAGGCGACGTGACATCAGTCACGATAGACGAGACGACCGGCGCAATGACGTGCAAAACAGACGCGGTAGAAGCCCCTATCGATCGGACGGACAGACAAACCGACCACCAACACGTCCCAGACTTACATGCAACTACTGTGGCATCCCTGGCCATATATGGCGAGAATGTCGAAAAAGACTTAGGGACATGACAACCCCACCACCCCCCTTCCCTGACTACCATGACTACTATGCCCCTGCATACGGTAGTTATGCCAACCATCAATACTACCCACAACAACAACAACAGCCCCAATATCAACAACCCCACTGTCAACAACAACCCCAAACTCAACCACGCCCACAGGATTTTTAAGACGGGAGAGAGCCAATAGCGCTCATTGTTCTTTCTCCCCGACTAACATGACTAAGAATAGGCCTGACAAAAACATGACATCTGCTCATTTAGGGATTGACGAAGTTGACTTACAACTAACGGAACGCAACTTTACTAAGGGACGACTACCAGATAGGACAACTGCACTAATTCTTTTTGACAGTGGTGCATCCAAATCCATCATATCCGGACGACTATTGAAATCCTCCCCCTATCTCTCTAAATTGACACCAACCAAAGTATCCCCAGTTAGATTCAAATTAGGCAACGGACAATTTCTAACATCAGACAAGGCAGTAAAATTTCGACTAGAAATTCAGGGACACAGATTTGAAATCACAGCACTAATCGCCATCAATCTTGTAGGCGTAGACCTAATATTAGGCACTAACACGCTTTCTGATTTGGATGGAACACTCCACTTCAGAAATAACAGGTTCAGAATCAAGTCAAAACACATTTCCTTTGCCCCACCGAGTACATTGATAGTTTCCCCAGGTGACTCGACATTCCTGACTTTGCAAGGCAAGACCCCACCCCACATTCGGAACTCCGACGTTGTATTGAAGTCTAATAAATATCTATCCCGCTATTGCCCCACGACAAGCATTGTTTCCCTGCATAGAGGACGAGCTCAAGTCCTCGTAACTAACTTGACTGACAGACCTGTAACCTTCTCTAAAGGTAGACCAATAGCTTTCCTAGACACTACAAGACTAATTAATGCCACCCAAGACCTCCCAACGGACTGCTTGAACATGACAATGAATTCGAATAACAATCTGTACACTGGACAACATCATGATCATGATGACTCAGTCAAACAGAATAATCTTAGGAAATACCCTCATATTGACCCTAATGACCCCATTGCTAACATGACAGAAGATGAAATTATCCGTAAACAAATTGACCTTAATAGTAGCGTTCTCACTCCTCCCGAACAGCAAGAAATAAGAAATATACTAAAGGAAAACAGAGATGCTTTCTCTTTGTATGGTGAAATTTCTAGCTGCCCTGACTTTGAAGTTGACATTGAACTGAATAATGATGACCCCTTCTTCATAAGACCATACTTCGCTACTGAAGATGGCAAGACTACCATTGAAAAGGAATTGAGCAAACTTGTCAAGCTAGGTATACTAGAAATAGGCCACCAACCATACACCTCTCCAGTTCTTCTCCTATCAAAGAAGACCACGTCTGAAAAGAGAGTTGTTACAGACTTTAGATTCCTGAATGCACGTATCAAGAGAAGAAATCACCCTTTCCCACTATTTTCGGAAACTCTCAAAAGAATCGGCAATGCTACCACAAAAGTACTAAGTGTAATTGATCTGAAATCTGCATTTCATTGCATCCCCCTCTCAAAATCCGCTCAAAAGTACACAGGCATAGCTTCCTATCATGGAGGAAAGCATTACTACTACAAACGACTAGCCCAAGGACTAAATGTATCCCCTGCCATTTTCCAGGCAAGAATTGATGAGATATTGGCCACCGTACCCAATTCTAGGAATTTTTGTATTGCCCATCATGACGACATCATCCTTTTCAGCCCTGACAAAGAATCACACAAGACCCATTTGACAAGTGTATTAGAAGCCCTATCAAGTAATGGACTTAAAGTAAGCCCCAAGAAGTGTAAACTTTTTAGGAATGACGTAGAATACATGGGACACAGAATCATGATTACTCCTCAGGGAGAAGCATGTTTCAAACCGATGACAGATAGATGCAAAGCGATTGCAAATCTAGCTAGGCCCAAAACTCCAAGACAAGTCAGACGATTTGTTGGAGCAGTTAATTATGTAGCAGGATTTTTCCCCAATACCCAGACCATCCTAAAGCCCCTTCATCAACTAACTAGAAAGAAGAATAAATTCCATTGGACAGATGAACACGAGAATGCCTTTAATATTAAGATTAAACAACTAATGACTAATCCACCCATCTTACACATGCCCCAATCAACCGGACGATTTTCGCTTTACAGTGATACATCTCGTACTGCGACAGGTTCATACCTAACCCAGGTTATTAACGGAAAAGAACAAATAATCGGATATTATTCCAAAGTACTCCCAGACGCATGTACACGTTACAGTGTGACAGAATTGGAATTGTTTGGATTGTTGATCAACGTCACAGCCTTTAAGCATTTGCTAATAGGATGTGAATTTGATGCATTCGTTGACCACAGTTCGATAGTTCAAATTCTCAAATCCAAGGAAGCCCCATGTACAAACAGATTAGAGAAATTGATCCTGAAATTATCCCAATACTCATTCAAGATAGGATATAAGAAAGGTACTGATTTAGTATTAGCAGACTTTCTTTCTAGAGCACCAACCACTGGCGAGTCAGAAATAGATAGAGTAATCCCAATTGCTTATTGTTTGTTTGATGAGACCGATTTGATTGACATGAACACCTTAAACCCAACCCAACAAACCGATCGCGTAGTTACTCGAGCCTATGCAAAGAAAATGGGTATCCCCATTCCTGAAATCCATCCCAAGAAACCTGACAAGTGTGAACGAACCCCTCCAAATGCCAATCTCCCTACACAAAAGCGAGCCGACAAACCACACCAAAACAAACCACTATCTCTACAACCTAGACCTTCTCATTCACAATCCACTCACGGACCCCCAAGACAGGACACACCTCCTGCACGCCCACAACATGATTACCATCCTTCCCATTCACAGAATCATGACAAAACTTTTCCTCATCCCAGACACACCCCACCTGTTCCCAACACAGAGCCCAGACTTGTTGACAGATGTAACGACACAGTTACTGACCATTATCGTGAAGTACCCAGTGAACTCTATATCCCCTCGAGACCACTGACCTCAGAGGTAAACAACATTAAGGCCAAACACATTCCAAAGCAGCAAGAACTAGACAGGATCACTGAGTTGATAAAGAGAAAAATAATTAGGGACTACAATCTACCTGTTGATTTGAGAAAACTGAAAACAGAACAAGAAACCTCACCATTCTTTAAACCTGTCTATGACTATCTTGCCCATGACATATTACCAAGTGATAAGAAAGCAGCAAAGACAGTCAAATTAAAGGCAGAAGAGTACATCCTTTGTGATGGTGTACTATTCAGACTTTTCTTTACGAAAGATGATGACTTCAGACTGCAACTTGCTATACCTGAGACTCTGACTGACACTATTATATCTCAATACCATGACAACTTGCTTAGTAATCACCAAGGGACCCAACGTACATATTTGACAATAAGACGCAACTTCTTTATGCCAAATATGTTTGAACGAATTAACAATTACGTTAAAGCATGCCTACGTTGCCAACAATTCCGTGGCAAGCCTGACAAGACTAGACCATTTCATACTAGGGTACCAGATTCTTACAGACCATTTGACCGCATTAGTCTTGACTTTAAGACCATGCCGACCTCATGTACCGGATTTAGACATTTGATGGTTATCTGCGATGAAATTACAAGGTTTGTAATTTGCGCGCCTCTAAAATCGCTTGATGCTGAGACAATTTGCGAGGCACTCATCCAAAAAGTCATTTGCATTTTTGGACCACCATCATGTCTTGTCACTGATGCAGCGGCTTCCCTTACAGGTAAGCTACTCACTGCATTATGTACAACTTTGAACATTGACCGCAAGGTGATCAGTGTAGAAAATCATGGGAGTCTACACACAGAGAGACACATTCAGACCCTTTCAAACTTTCTGAAAGTTAACCTCAATCAATTTGGCACCGATTGGGTGAGATTCATTTCGACAACATGTTATGCATACAACTCTTTCTCTTCCCCTCATCTTGGAAACCACAGCCCATACGAGCTAGTGTTTTGCCGAGAACCTCCTAATCTATCTAATCTATCTTTCAACCCAATGTCTGGTCTTTCATCTTCTTATGATGAGTATGCAGAGCATCTCAAAAAGAAATTTGACCAATTATCCAACACAATGCTGTCATTACAGAGAAAACAGCAAGAAAGACAAAATACAAAGATCTCTAACAAATTGGATAAGACCCCAATCTACTCCACTGGTCAGCTTGTTTATCTTTACAAACCGACATCATCTTCTCTGACTGCAAATTCAAAGAAAATTGCAGCAGAATGGGTAGGACCTTTAGTAATTCATGACGTAATCGATAGAACCCATTACATTCTTGCCACAATGAAAGGAGAAATCCTCCGGGACATCTTCAATTACAACAGACTCAAGCCCTGCTTCATGAGTATGAGGCGCCGAATGTACCAATATTATATAGAACAATTATTTGTTATATAATCATTATTTATTAAATAATAACTATTATTTATATATAATTTACATTTTATTTGTAAATAACTACTATTATATAAAATATCATTTCTAATTATTTATATATAATTCCAAGTAATACTTCATTATTTGTAAATAATAATAGTTCGACATTCCATTATTTACAAATAATGATTATTTGTTTTTCATTATTTATAAATAATGATTATTTGTTTTTCATTATTTATAAATAATGATTATTTGTTTTTCATTATTTACAAATAATGATTATTTGTTTTTCATTATTTATAGATAATGATTATTTGTTTTTCATTATTTATAAATAATGATAATTGGTTTTTCATTATTTATAAATAATGATTATTTGTTTTTCATTATTTACAAATAATGATTATTTGTTTTTCATTATTTATAAATAATGATTATTTGTTTTTCATTATTTATAAATAATTTGTTGAGTTTTCCATTATTTATAAATAATGATTATTTGTTAAATAATGAAAACGTCTACTTCATTATTTATAAATAATTTTTTCGAGTGCACCATTATTCTCATTATTTATAAATAATCATTAATTAATGTTCGAGTTTTCCATTATTTATAAATAAAGATTATTTGTTAAATAATGAAATATCTACTTCATTATTTATAAATAATAATTTTGTTTCAATATCCCATTAATCATTATTTATAAACAATTTTTACAGTTTGCCATTATATACAAATAATCATTATTTATATACAAATAACCATTATTTATTAAATAATGCCATTATTTATTAAATAATGCCATTATTTATTAAATAATGGAAAACTCGCTATAACATGCAAATGTGGGACCGCCCATGATATGAATATTCATGATGCGATTTCCTTTTTCGTGATTTTTCTTCACAAATTTTTGTCCATTTCCTCTTCATAATGACATTTCTTGAAGCAATTTTCTAGGGATATGGTCTGATTGTAATATTCTTCATTTTCTATATAACTTCGTCTTCGTAGAAATATCAAAAAGTGTAATTTTATACGATTTTTCCTACAGTTCACAATCCCCATAGGCGCGCGTGTACGGTAGGGACAACCGGTGAATCGACGGAGTGCTCTTCATCGAAATACTACGTTGGTTGGTCCCCGGAAGTGGCGGGCGGAATTTAGCCCGAATCCTCGATGGAAGTCGATCAAGTGCATATGAGCTGAGAGAGTGAAATATCCGAGTCAGTGTACTTGTACAGGCCCTTCTACTTTTTATAAATATTTCTTGTTGCTTTTTTTGTTAAGTTAATTTTTCCTGGTGTAGAGATAAGTTTCAGTTCTAATAATGCACTTCAAATACATTTTGGAGTGTCTGTTTGAGGCGTTTGGGGCGATTTCACCCTGGCCCCAAAATGCTCGCAACGACAATACGGGGGCATGATGACCCCTAAATTTTTAAAAACTTATTTTTCTATTGAAAATTATCACAAAATTCACCAAAAGTGTGCACGAAAGCCTTCGTATTTCACTTTTAAAACTCCAAAAAGTGCCCAAATGACAAGCTTGGTCGCTTCGCTGTGTCGCTTTCAACTTGAGAACGTTTACGCGTCTGCTTCCCCCCCCCCCCCCTCCTCCGAAAGAAATTATGTATACGGCCATGCTCTAAAGAGCCTGGCACATTGATTTATGTATACTTCATTTTCATTATTTTTATCTCATTATCATCATGGCCTTACGCATAATTTTTTCCGGGGGGGGGGGGGTGGGGGCCGGGAGCAGGACGCGCGTAAACTTTCTCATAAAAATCTTGAAAAAGCGAAGCGACCAAGCTTGTCATTTGAGCTTGGTCGCGTCGCTGTCTCGCTTTCAAGATTTTTTTGAGAAACTTTACGCGCGTCCTAGCTGCTCCCCCCCCCCCCCCCCGGTAAAAATTCTGTGTAAGGCCATGATGATAATGTGATAAAAATAATGAAAATGAAAAGTACATATAAATCAATGTGCCATATGCTCTTTTGAGCATGGCCGTTCACAGAATTTATTTCGGGGGGGTGGGGGCAGACGCGCGTAAACGTTCTCAAGTTGAAAGCGAGACAGCGAAGCGACCAAGCTTGTCATTTGGGCTTGGTCCCGTGGCTGTCTCGCTTTCAAGATTTTTTTGAGAAAGTTTACGCGCGTCATGCTCCGGCCCCGGCCCCCCTGGAAAAAATTCTGCATAAGGCCACGTTGATAATGAGATAAAAATAATGAAAATGAAAGTATACATAAATCAATGTGCCAGGCTCTTTAGAGCATGGCCGTATACAGAATTGGCGGAGGAGGGGGGGGGATATATCGAAGCAGACGCGTAAACGTTCTCAAGTTGAATGCGACACAGCGAAGCGACCAAGCTTGTCATTTGGGCACTTTTTGGAGTTTTAAAAGTGAAATACGAAGGCTTTCGTGCACGCTTTTGGTGAATTTTGAGATAATTTTCAATAGAAAAATAAGTTTTTAAAAATTTAGGGGTCGATCATGCCCCCGTATTGTCGTTGCGAGCATTTTGGGGCCAGGGTGAAATCGCCCCAAACGCCTCAAAAAGACACTCCAAAATGTATTTGAAGTGCATTATTAGAACTGAAACTTATCTCTACACCAGGAAAAATTAACTTAACAAAAAAAGCAACAAGAAATATTTATAAAAAGTAGAAGGGCCTGTACAAGTACACTGATATTTCACTCTCTCAGCTCATATGCACTTGATCGACTTCCATCGAGGATTCGGGCTAAATTCCGCCCGCCACTTCCGGGGACCAACCAACGTAGTATTTCGATGAAGAGCACTCCGTCGATTCACCGGTTGTCCCTACCGTACACGCGCGCCTATGGGGATTGTGAACTGTAGGAAAAATCGTATAAAATTACACTTTTTGATATTTCTACGAAGACGAAGTTATATAGAAAATGAAGAATATTACAATCAGACCATATCCCTAGAAAATTGCTTCAAGAAATGTCATTATGAAGAGGAAATGGACAAAAATTTGTGAAGAAAAATCACGAAAAAGGAAATCGCATCATGAATATTCATATCATGGGCGGTCCCACATTTGCATGTTATAGCGAGTTTTCCATTATTTAATAAATAATGGCATTATTTAATAAATAATGGCATTATTTAATAAATAATGGCATTATTTAATAAATAATGGTTATTTGTATATAAATAATGATTATTTGTATATAATGGCAAACTGTAAAAATTGTTTATAAATAATGATTAATGGGATATTGAAACAAAATTATTATTTATAAATAATGAAGTAGATATTTCATTATTTAACAAATAATCTTTATTTATAAATAATGGAAAACTCGAACATTAAATAATGATTATTTATAAATAATGAGAATAATGGTGCACTCGAAAAAATTATTTATAAATAATGAAGTAGACGTTTTCATTATTTAACAAATAATCATTATTTATAAATAATGGAAAACTCAACAAATTATTTATAAATAATGAAAAACAAATAATCATTATTTATAAATAATGAAAAACAAATAATCATTATTTGTAAATAATGAAAAACAAATAATCATTATTTATAAATAATGAAAAACCAATTATCATTATTTATAAATAATGAAAAACAAATAATCATTATTTATAAATAATGAAAAACAAATAATCATTATTTATAAATAATGAAAAACAAATAATCATTATTTGTAAATAATGAAAAACAAATAATCATTATTTATAAATAATGAAAAACAAATAATCATTATTTATAAATAATGGAATGTCGAACTATTATTATTTACAAATAATGAAGTATTACTTGGAATTATATATAAATAATTAGAAATGATATTTTATATAATAGTAGTTATTTACAAATAAAATGTAAATTATATATAAATAATAGTTATTATTTAATAAATAATGATTATATAACAAATAATTGTTCTATATAATATTGGTACATTCGGCGCCTCATACATGAGAGCTTCCAATAATAAGAAAAATATCACACACATTCAGAAACTGAGAGAGGCATTAGGAAGAAATACTACTGACAAGGAACAAGGGTGCATAAACACAATAAACTTCATCAATGAAAATGATGAAAAATTGCCCGAATTCAATGTTACGCCAGTAGAATGTTCCCAGATGACTAACTCAGTTGATACATCAGACTATTTGCATGCCATGACAGAAAATAATGGACTAGCTTCACCCACCCCTCTAACAAAACCAGACCTAGATAGGCAACTTGACCTCCTTATGACTTCCCCCAATAATGGACACATGAAAATACACAGAGGACGATTCAAGGACGGACAACTACAGATCCTGACGTCATATGATAAAGTATGTGACGATAAACCCACAGAAATTAGGTTTTGGTGGAACATTGGAATGTACAAAGACACTGAGACATTGATCAGACAGATAATTGCTAGAAGAATTATTCCTGTGACAGGTACTCCACAGAGATTTTTCAGACAATTGTATTTGATGTAGATAGTAATTGCTTAATGTTTAATGTTGTATGTGATTGAATTATATTGTTGACAATGTGTTTAATTTAGTTTAATTTAGTATACATATTTTATTGAACAAATATTTATCATCGCAAGGTTGATTACCAAGATAAGTTTGAATTTATACTTGTCATATGATGATATCTATCAAGTTTGAAAGTACTTGTTTATTTTGTTCTTTTATAACATGAATAAGGAAAGATATTCTCCAACAGGATAGGAGTGATAGTAATAATTGAGTTCTATGTTGATTGCTTCATTTGAAGTACATATTGGCTGGCCTTCCTAACATAGAGAAACTGTCATTTCTAGAGCGCACCTGTTAACTTTCCACTAATTATCATGTTGATCAGATGCTAACATTTATATAGCATACACATTTTTTCTTGTTATTGCTGTTATTGCTTGAACTAATTTAGTGCTATAGTTAGAGAGAAATTAATCTGTATTCTTCGTTTAATTAGAAGGAGTTTGTATTATGTAATTAATGAACATTGATTTAATAATATTTGTTTCAAGTTGCATAAGTCTGCACGAGTTAATATATATATTATCATTATTGGTTGATCAGTTGATTAATTTACTTGTGTGTTACTTTATTTCAATATATTTTGTTTTTTTAAGTTCTGTGAATGTACCAGTATTCGATGTGTTAGTTGTATCTTTAGTTTAAGTTGAAATTAGTTAAGATGTAGAATAAGTTTAATCCTCTTAGTATAAATAGTACGTGTGAGAGAGTGAAAGTACAGTGGACAATTGAGATACACTATTCTGGTTTCACTCAATTTTCAAAATGAACTTTTGTAATCTATTTGTATACAATTTTTTTTCCCAAATGAGGAGAGGAGCCTCATTTTCCAAAGAAAGGGGATGTTATGTAGTATGTAGTTAACTTCCTGTTATCCTTTCAGTCATTCACCTTCACTTGTTTACAAACACCCCCAATGTCATCTAAGAATCCCAAACCCCCCAAGACCATTTAACTCCTAAACCTTGACCATAAAATGACCAACCCTCAGTGACGTCAGGTTACTTCATGGAAGAAGTATGACTCACACTTCCAGCCCCAGTCACCCGCACAGAGAATCACCACACCCCTTATACCAGAGAAAGTTTGATAGACAGTTACCTGTAGACCAATCAGATCGAATTTAGAGATCACTCCCACCTTAAATTGTTACACCCCCAAAACTAATGATATAAATAAGACTTCTTGATTATTGGAGATAGAGAATACCAACGATAGAATACTAGACCCACACGAATCCTGACTGACTGACTTCAAAACTTAGATGTCCATCCAGTATTAATTTAACTTCACTTCGAATCTTAATCTTATACTTCGAAATTATTTTATATTCATCGTCTTCTATTATATCTGAATCTTCATGTACTTCGAACTGTAGCTGAATATTGATGAATAAATACTTTGTGATATTGAACTGCTTAAGTTTCTTCAAGTTTCCTCATTACGCTTCCCATCAATAATCACCGAACCGATCCCAACATAACAATATATCGAGTTGAATTCTCTTGACAGGTAAAACATCTAATAAAGAATATGTTATATTTTGTTCTCTTCCGAAAGGCATGTTTCCTCATGTTCATCACTATTTTATAATTGATGGTGATATTATCAATCAACCTTGCATATGATACTAACACAATATTCTTAACATCATAATAACGTGAATATACAACATAGAAGCAATTAATGCAATCACAATATTCAGCACAGTAAAACTCATATTCCCAATATCATACAATCATAATAGACAATGTTTAAAATATAAGTACAAGTAATATTTAATGTCTAATCGCAAATTCTCGTTGGTGTTTTTATAACGATTTCAATTTTGTAAATGTGGAATCCCAAGATCCGGACTACCAGGTTATCCTTAACAACACCTAGTTGTATTCAGTGAGAGCTGAATATAATGTTCTGATGAAAACCCGGAATACTTTTGTGCAGTATCTCTAACAAGTAGTATCTATGTTGACAGAGGCGTAACTTCGGGGGGGCACGTGCCCCCCCCCCCCCCCCCCCCCATCGGCTGGCCAAAAAAAAACGCGGAAAAGGGAGAGAAAGAGGGAGAAAGGAAGAGAAACGTAGTGGGAAAGAGAATTTAGTAATTTTATATGATATTATAATTATGTTATATTACTGTATATTACATAAATAAACATTTTTTTCATAACTTTATGAAACATAATTTGCTCAGAGCCTATGGCTTCATTGTTCCTGGTGCTCATATTGTCTGTTTAACTAGATACATGCATAATAGATAAAACATTTTTTTTCGGAATACTATACTTTTCCAGTATATTTGAGAGACATGACGTTGTCAAATCAAAGTCAATTTATACCAAAAATGTTTCCTTGCAGTTCGAGCTATTATTGTTTTATGTAGTGACATATGCTTCTTTTCATGACTACTTAAAGTGATCGCCCCGTTTTAAGGTCTTAATATAAAACATTTCCTGTCCGTGCTTACGTTCGCATTAAAGGATTGGTGAAATATGTCTGCTCTTCATGAATTCCTAAAATCAGTCCTTAAATGTCCCTTTTTTCTGATCTGAATATCAAAAATTTTCAGCTCGCGCTTCGCGTTCGCATCATTTGGTTAGTGAAATACGTATGGTCTTAGTATATTCCTACAAACAAGCCTCAGAATGCCCCTCTTCAGGTATGAATTTCCTATATTTTCAGCTCGCGCTTCGCTCTCGCAATATTTCATTAATGAGATGCGTATGATAATCATGATTACAATGACAACAAAAAGAGCTTCATGTGTTTAGATGTAATTCTAACAAAATCAGCATGCGTTTGGCACTCGCATTAGATGAATATGGTGAGATATGTATACTCTTAACGGATTCCGTAAAAAAATAGTCCTCAAAATATCATTTTTTCTGATCTGAATATCAAAAATTTCCAGCTCGCACTTCGCGCTCGGATCATTTGATCAGTGAAATACGTATGGTCTTAGTGATTTCCTACAAACAAGCATTAGAATGCCCCTCTTCAGGTCTGAATTTCCTAAATTTCAGCTCGCGCTTCGCGCTCGCAATATTTGATTAGTGAGTTGCGTATGTTAATCATGATTACAATGATTACAAGTGCTTTATGTGTTTATATATAATTATAACAAAATCAGCATGCGCTTGGCACTCGCATTAGACGAATATTGTGAGATAAGTATACTCTTATTTGATTACTAAAATATAGTCCTTAAAATGTCCCTGTTTGGGGTCAATATATACAAAAATTTCAGCTTGTACTTCGCGCTCGTATTGTTTGTTTAACGAGACAGGTATGTAACATTATAACAAAAATTTGCTTATAATGTCCCTTTCTAGATCTGAATATTAAAAGTTTTCAGCTCGCGCTTCGCGCTCGCATTATTTGGTCAGTGAGATACATATCCGTTTAATGGCACTGTCCTGAAAATGTCTCCTTTAGGTCAGTATACCTAGCATAATGAGCGCGCTTCGCGCGCTCACAAGGTGAATCAAAATTGTTGATGGTGCCCCTTAATGCCGTGACCCACGGTACGCCACTGTCTGTTGAATAATCAGTAGCTTCTGATTTAGACTCAAATTTTAAGCTTTATTTATGATAATTTTATTCCAAAGACCGAATTGTCAAGAGCTTTGGATTTCTAATATTCTTTAAAAGTATTCTTAAGTATACGCCCCTCTAAATATTATTTGCTCATGCCTGGTCACTTACTTTGTCCCTTGAATTGATTGGTTAAGATATTTTTACTACCACTTTCAACGGAAGGAGTGGGAAACAAGACTCTATTCTCTCTGAGAAATGTCTGACGTCTTGGCTGGGTCAATGTTTACAATTCTATCCACTGGTACTTCTCCTTTTATAGGCATAAGGCTTCTCTCTCAGGGATATATACCCAAGAAATCTGACTGACCGGTAGTTTGAACCATCGTCATATTTACTTGGAAAACTTTCACCGGAAGTTCTCTTCTTCCTTCATTTGAATTTCATCCATACCTTAGGAATGTTTTACTGCTATGTTATATTGTAAAGAACTTACATTGATGATACATTTATGAATTACCAATAAATTAAAGGAAAACAGTAATTCCTTTTAAACGGCAATGATATATATTTGCAAACACAAATTTTCATGGAGCATACAATATAGCAATCTCAATATTACATAACAGTTGCACAATAATTAATACACATTTACAATTATGCAATTATAAACTTAATATCACACGATACAATCAATAAATACAGTCATCTCTTTACATTCACCTTCTCGCTATTTCAATCATGAAAATTTATATAGAGTAAGAGCAGTTTATGGTTGCCACTTGCTAGTATTTAATTTGAGTAGGATAAAATTGTTTAATTCTCTGACTTCTGCACGTGGTAAATATTCTTTGACCGAATGTCTTACTTTTATCGTGTCAATATATTAAAATCAATTTCGACATTCATTTCATATTTTCTCGTACACTTGTAAACAGTATAATCAACATTTATTTTTCCCCTTCCATTCATTGCATTACATAATACTACAACATGTAACATATTTTTTTTTATCTTCTTTGTAGAAGATCAGTAACCACTTAAAACAAATTTAAATCAATTGCATTTCATCACACTACCTCTCTATTTTCATTTATCATATGAAGAGCTCAGTTGCAAAAGGGTTAGCTCCATTTTTCATCAAATTTGATTTTTTTTTTGGGGGGGGGTCTCAATGTAAAGATTTTTAGTAGCTCTATAAGATGATATCAAAGAAGGGCTGTAATTCCCCTTAAAAAGTAAACAAAAATGGCTAAGAAAAATCTTTTTTTTTTCAAAAGGGGTTAGGTCTAATTCAGTTTGGTTGCAATTTTTTTTTTTTTTTTGGAAAAGGATATTTTTTTAAAAAATATGAAGACTCAGAATAATTTACAAGTAACTTGCACCCTAGTCCTGCCGACAGGACGATCCATTAAAACCGAAAAAGAAAAGGGGTACGGTAATACATGTACCCGTCGGTTCACTGTCGTCCTGACGGCATCGCCGGGGTATAGCGCATTGCAACCCCAAAAATATGACATTTTAATGTATTAACATGACCAAAAGTATGACATAAAAAGCACCACTACAACATGAACAGAAGATAAAACAAACTCACAAAGACAATTAACACAAAATACTAATCTACAGTGTTACAATTTATGCAATGGAAAAAAAACTTATTATGTTCTGCCATTTTACATTGTGTTTATTGAGTTTGTTTTTCTTTTTTGCAACAATTTCCTCAGTAACTTTATAAGATAAAAGATAATGATTAAATTGTTTCTCCTTTTTCTTAAACTAGGGAGAGTCTCTTGGTATTTACATCGCAAAATGAATTGTTTACCAAGTAAAATTAGAAAAAAATTAAATGCTAAGGTGGGTTGACTAATGGTTCTAGTAATCCAAATAAAATAGTATCTCGTGAAAGGAAATAATTAGGATTAAAATCAATCACTCTCATACGCAACGCATTCCAAAAGGATGCTATTTTAGGGCATGCAAAAAACAAATGATCCAAAGTCTCGAGTGTCACATTGCAAAAAGAGCATAATGCATTGGTTTTCTTTCCTATTTTTGTGAGCCATTCATTTGTAGGTATTAAGTTGTTTAAAATTTCATAGTGTGTGATTCGAAGTCTGGTGTCAATAGTGATTCGTAATGGAAGAGTGAACAATTTGGAATTCTGTCGCCTATCGATGTTGTAAAGTTGATTAAAACGAGTAAACACCTTGGAGGTTTCGGAGTTATTAATATTTAAAAAAGTGCGATAAAATTGCTTAGTCGATATATTCTGAATTTGTCTAAATGCAGATTCACAGAAAAGAGAAGGGAAATCCCCGGGTTCTTTT
This sequence comes from Lytechinus pictus, assembly GCF_037042905.1. Lineage (NCBI taxonomy): Eukaryota > Metazoa > Echinodermata > Echinoidea > Temnopleuroida > Toxopneustidae > Lytechinus > Lytechinus pictus. The sequence continues at coordinate 7,093,426 of NC_087252.1, forward strand.
ACAAGATGATGGTAGTTTTGTTGTAAAAAGAAAACTTTCCATTTTCCTGGCATTATTTTATAGCAATCTAACAATTCAAAATACTCCGTAAGCTTTAACCCCTTTTCTTTCGCTTCCCTCCAGCGTAGTGGGCGTCCAAATTCATCTAAAATATCAGTAATTTTAGTGAATCCCTTTTCTTTTATGTTTGGTTTATAAATAGATTTTCCTTTAAATGTGATATATTGATTGTTCCATATAAACTCATTAGTAATATCTATTTTCCTTTCCAATAAACACCATGTTTGTAAAATGTCCAACAACCAATTTGACACTTCAATATTCAAATATTTCATATCAAAATTACAATAAAAAATATATTCTCCACCGACAGGTGACAACAATTCTATACATATATCTTTCCAGCCCTTCGAAGTTGAGGAGAAAAGTCTCGAAACCCATTTAATTTTCTGAGCTTGAATAATCGATTTGATGCAAGTCATCTTTAACCCCCCGTCATCGTATTCTTTAACCAACACTTCACGTTTTACATGTACTCTATCAGGACCACCCCAAATGAATTCATACAGTAATGTGTTCACCTTATGAATAAATGAATAAGGTATAGATAATATGCTGGATGCATATAACAGCTGAGAGGTAGCAAAAGTTTTCACAATTTGAATTTTCCCGTATGATGATAAATTCCTGGCTTTCCATAAATTAAGTTGAGATTTAATGTGGAATAATATTCTTTGTAATTGTGCCATTCTATCCTCAAAAGAATAAGAGATGTCGATTCCAAGAATTGTCAAAACGTAAAAAAACCTTTATATCTATTGGTATAGATGGGTTTGCAAACTGAACTGTCCTATAAACATTGCTTTCGTCTTATCGTAATTCAGTGAGAGTGATGAACATAATTGAAAATCATTTAGAGCTTCCGTGAGGTGATGATACGACTCAAAGTTTGACAAATAAACCGTTATGTCATCGGCGTACATAGACAACTTAATTTCATTAGTATTTTTTAATCTTATGCCTTGAATGTTTATGGCTAGCGTTTCTATAGCTAATATAAAAAGATATGGAGATAAAGGATCCCCCTGTCGTATTCCTTTTCCTACCGTAAAATATCCAGTTGAAACATTATTATTCATCACACAGCTTTCAATGTTTTTGTAAAGAACACTGACAAAATTGCAAAAATTATTCCCAAAGTTAAAACATTTCAAAACCTCTATCAAAAATTGGTGATTCAATGAGTCGAATACTTTTTTAAATTCGAGGCTTAATAAAATACCGCCCAAACGCTTAAGCCTAGTATAGAACATTGTCTCCAGTGTTGTTCTCACGGCTTCACCTATGTATCTATTTTTAACAAAAGCTACTTGGTCAGGATGAATGATAGATGGTAAAATATTTTTCAGTCTCTCTGCTAAGGCTTTGGAGCCGATCTTGATATCGACATTTAAGAGAGTTATGGGCCTATAATTTTCTATAAACATTCTATCCTTCCCTTTTTTTGCTATTAGTGTAATTATACCTTGCCTCTGTGACGTAGACATCATTCCTCGTTCAAAACTGTAATTAAGAGTATCTACGACCAACGGTCCAAGTTTGCTCCAAAAATGACAATAAAATTCGACGGTTACTCCGTCGTTACCGGGTGATTTGTTCTTAGCCATGGCAAATAGAGAAGAAGTGCATTCCGAAAGAGATAATTCTTTATCGCATAGGTCACGCTGGTTTGGCGATAACTTGGGTATACAATTTGACTCCAAAAACTTACAGTTACTAAACGATTTGGGGTCTTCTGTTTTATATAAGTTTGAGGGGAACGACTGATTTTTCTTTCCTATCCACTTTCAATTTATATATACATATAATTTTTCCCCTCAGCTCTTTTGAATAGTTACATTATAGTTTCTTACTCTACTTTCCTCCCATATCTCATACAAGCTCAGCTCCAATTTTTCCTTCCTTATTCAGGCGATATAATAATTATTATTTATATATATATATATATTTGTTTTTTCTCCACTCACCTCTTTTAGATTTACCACATTTGCTTATTTACATGTATACTATGGTTTCTTCATAATACACCCCCTCTCTTCTATATTTGCTTTTACCTTCTTAGGCAATTTGCTTCCTCTTTTTCACATATACAGGTTTTTTTTTTTTTTTTTTTCTTTTTTTCTTTTTTTCCCTACTATATAGTCTTATGTTTTTTTTCCTGTCACACCTAGCGGATTACAATATCAGTTACACCATATGTGTATTTATATATTTCTTCATATACATTTCTTTTTTGGATATATTTATATACATATCACTTATAGATACATATTTACACTTACCTTCTTCTCTTAGTTTGTTTAATGCTTTATCATATATACTTATATGTCTTATGCACATTATCAGTTGTTCCCCATTCTTTTTCTTTTTTTTCCCCCACTCTTATGCACCAGTTTATTAAGCCTTTCTTTGTAACCTGTTTGACCCACCTCTCACTAATTCTCTTGTTTTTCATCCCATTATCACTGTTTTGTTCCAGATCCTGTTTGATGTTGCCTGCCTCATTATTTTAATCCCTCTTGGCTTGAGGTCTTTTACTGGCCTTACTTACACTAACTTCCCTTTGCGTCTGCCTACTCCTTTTCTTTCATCCCCTTCACTAACCTGATTGGTCTTCTCTACTCACTAATGCCCCTTTTGTCTCCTTGTTTCTAGTGTTGCTGTAGCTTGTTTGTGGTCTATATTATGGTTGTTCCACTTTATATGTTTGTCATTTTGCCTCCGACGAAGATTCTGCTAGGATCGAAAGCTTAGGCCCCTTTTTGACTTTCTTATATAAGTTTGCATAGAAATTCTTAATATGAGTATTCACTTTCAAAGTATCGGTTAAAATTTCATCCCCTACTTTTAGTCTGTTTATTGTTGATCTTGCCTTGTTGGCCTTTTCCAAGTTTAAAAAGAATTAGCTGTTTTTCTCTCCATATTCTACCCAGATGGCGCGGGACCGGACTATTATACCATGAGTTATACGGTCCATGTGCGCTTCATAATCTAGCTTAGCCTTTTCATATTCGTCAACATATTTTTCACCATCTTTATCCACCAAAATCTGAAGATGTTTTAATTTCCCTTCTAGCTCCCTTCTCTGCTCTCTTAAAATTTAAGCTCTACTTATACTATATTTCCTAGAGAATAAACGGATATTATATTTTAAAAATTCCCATTTCATACGTATGTCTTCAAATTGAACTGATTCGGTTATCCAATTGTCTATATTTTCAGACATTTCTACACGAAACTGTTCATCATCTAAAAGACTATTATTGAATTTCCAGTTGATTGACAAAGGTCGTTTCTTTGTGATAACTCGATAATAAGTATAATTGCAGAATGATCTGAACTCACACCGGGTATAATATCATTTTTTTGTATGAAATCTTGTAGATTATCAGAAATAAACCAAAGATCAAGTCTACTTTGTATTAACGGATGGCATTGCCGCCAAGTGTATCTCCTCAATAACGGATTCCTTAGTCTCCAAATATCAACTAAATCAAAATTATTCTGTATCTCATTAATAGTATCACTAATGTCATTATGGAGGTGAGGGTTTCCGCCCATTCTATCCAAATTTACATCTAACAGGGTATTAAAATCTCCCCCAATCACAACCGGTATAGTTTTTATGTCGTTTATTGATAGCAAATTATCATTTATTTGCTTGAAGAATTGTTTTTGATCTGCGTGTTTATCTGCCGTGGGTGCATATATGTTCAATAAAATATATTCATTATCATCTATGTTAACCCGTAAAAGGATAAACCTTCCTTCACTCGAAATTTGCTTGTATGAAATTGTGTAGTTAAAGTCATATTTAAAAAGTATAGTTACTCCACAACTATGACGAGACCCGTGGGAAAATGCAATGTCCCCTTTCCATTGAGACGACCAAAGATTAGTTATATCATCAGAGCTATATGTCTCCTGCAGGAATATCACATCTGTTTTAATATCTTCCAGCCACTGAAAAACTTTATTCCTTTTAAATTTAGATCTAATGCCTCTTACAATTAGCGACAGAAATTTCAACTTTGTTTCTTTAATAATCATAGAGATATGACAATCTGATTTGTCAACCTCATAAAGCCGGATTTACAAAAGCGAAGTTTTGTACTTTGGAATAAAAAATACAGGGTAATGAAAATAGGAAAGTTTACCGGAATGGAAAGCCATGGCAAAGTAAATCTCGTGAACATGAAAAATTCAAAGAAAATACGTTTCAACAAGGTCATGGCAAGAGTATCGCAATTAAAGAAGGATTTAACATGAGAATGGACCTTGTAAAAAAAACATCCATCCGGAAGCATGCGCAATGAATGACCGACTGTTAGTCCCAATTAAAACATTTGTAATTCTTTGTGTGATTTGTATAACGAGGAATTCAAAAATTCTTTCTACTGGAAAAAGGAGTATTTGAATATAAATCAAAGGTGTATTAAAGTATTTTAAGAGATGGCGGTAAAAAACTTTAGATAGCATACATAACAAGCCTATTCGCCGAATTATCCAAACCCTAACTGCATAATCAACTCCTATTTGACATGTAACGTTTGTGAAAGAACCATGGCTTCGATATTGAGAAGCATGTTCAGTTAAAATATCATACAATGCATACCATTAACACAATGTGGTAATTGGATAATTGAAAAACTCGTCAGTCGAATGACTGTGTAAGAATGCAATTTAAAGACTTCGATTATGTTTTGCCTATTAGAGCTTTGAAGCCATGGTAAAAAATCAAATTCATTCAAACATGTAAACAAAAAGCAACTTGTATTTATATCATGTCCAAAGAATTTTGTGCGCAATAATTGTTTACAGACTTTACAGTTTACTGAAAGCCAAGAATTGCATGAAAGATAATATAATAATAATATAATAATAATACAGGTATATTTACCCAGGGAAGCCACTTCAGTTCCGAAAACTGTTCTCCCAGCGGGCCCTGCTATTATTATTACCCCGGCTTTAGCTGGGCTGCCTAGGCGCTCAAAGCATTCAAGGAATTTCTTCCTACCGGGTACCCATTCATCTCACCTGGGTTGAGTATATATACCTTATATACCTTATCATCGTGATAATCGAAACCAGGAAACAATGTATCACATTCCAGAAGAAGAGGTGGATTCAAACGAACACTTTTAATCAAGTGTATATACATAATTAGATTCCTCCAAATTTCCTTTTGGTAGCTAAAAATTAGCATAAGAAAAAGAATCATTCTACTAGAAAACACTATAAAATCACCCGGTCGAATTATAGTACGTGTATCTTTTTCATAATATGCGTTATCATGAGAATGTAAATGTATGGACACAACAATCGTTCGAATAACATGAATAACGACTAACATGACGTGCATACTGAGAAGAACATGCTGTATTTGCATTAAAACCAGAGGCTGCATATGAAAAGAAACTATACTGACTTCCAATATGGGCATACAAATTACTGAACTCTCCAAATCTGTTCTTTGTGCATGAATACCTTTCAGAGGTCTACATCCCAAACTGTAAAGTATTCTCATTGAAAAAATGCTAAGCACTTGTCGTATATCATTAGGATTGGAAATAAGGCAGATAAAACGTGACCTCTTAAAGACCCTGACCGGTGTAAAAACAATCATATATCAAAATAAAGGTAATGATTCATACAATACGAATATACCAAAAATATTACATATATCTCCTTCCAATAGTTAAAAATATGAAATAAAAATCAAAGAAACTGCTCCTCTAAAGTACGCTTCGATTGAGCACCCCCACGTCGCCTGGAAATGATGACGTCACGTTGTGTCAGGAGGGTTGTGATTCCATAGGTTTGTGTACAAAAGCATTGGGTATTTTCTTCCATTTCCATGTTATGAATCCATTTTTTTTTTCGTTTTCAGATGAAAATGGCACTCAAAATTATTCACTGTTCAAATTGTTGTAAACCTACAACTATTCACTACCTTTTTTGTGATTTCTTTGTTTGGCTCTTATTGGGCCTAAATTGCTATGTCAGGAAAAGTTGTTATACATAATCTAAATGCAGATAGAATTGAAATCTGCGCCAAATAAGCAGAAAATAAAATATGGCAAAAACTAGTTCAAAACTGCAGATTTCATAAATTCAAGCGTGTGGGTAAAAATATATGTGATATCCCTCTGTGATAGAAGTGAAGAGAATGAAATGCGTTATCTGGAAAGCAAAAAAATCACCCAGTTTTTTTGTGTACAAACCTATGGAATCACGACGCTTCTTACACAACGTGATGTCACGGTCTCGAGGCAGGTGAAAAGCACAATAAAGCCTATTTTCTAAGCGGGGTTCGAAACCCGATAATTGGAATATTCTTAAGGAAAATACTCAGCTGGGAAGCGGTGAAAATGCATAAAGCATACCTTGGTGTATTTAGTAGCTTATAAGCTTTCGATTGGTATATAATTTATCAATTTCATTTTCGGGTCCGGTCTGGATCTTTAACACTCCTATCGTAATTGTGTTTGTTAATAAAGTACCTTGAAAAAAACAAGAAAATGTAGACTATTAGCATGCAAAACAAATCGCCAAATATACCTGTGCATTCCCCAAAAGGGGGAATTGCTTGATATAAATTGTAACGTTCCACAAGGAACACTTCATATAGAAACATACATGTATATATAAACATAAAGACATTTATAACAGATTGTTTCATGTTGTAGTAGTGCATATTAAATAAAAAAAACATGACCTCTCCGAACGGAGACTCTGCTAGAAAACCAACATTATTAGTGTTCACATTTATAATCAGCAAAAAGAAATTATGATGAAATGATCCTACCTAAGAGTGACAAAGTTTCTTTCTTTTTTCTTAGCTTTCAAATAAATCAGCTATATTGATTGGAGATTTTTAGAGAACAAACAAACTTAAAACTCGAACTCCATCAGAAAATATAATGGAATCATCAATATATTCTTTTAAAATAGGTTACGCATCAAATATCGAATACAGACGAGGCCTTTCTAATTAAGAAATATAAACATATCCATAATTTTTCCTACTTATTTTTCCTTGTTCTATTGTTTAATACATGTAGAATATTCATCGAGCAGGATAGTGAGAGAAAAAAGAGGGCTTTAATTGTATATTATTTCGCACTTTTCCTTATTTTGGTCTCATAAACAGATTAAATGTTTTTTTGTTTTTTTTTCCTTCATCGCGTCTCATGCAACGATGTTTCTGTTTTAAAAAACAATAGCACTTTGGAAAACTTAGCAGTCAAAGTTTAAATGAAGAGAGGAAAGAAAATCCTCCATCACTATCACGTCCCAACGTGGCATGAACATTCCTAACTTATAAAACCTGCATAGGTTGCAAGTTTAAAAAGATAAGCTGGATGACATTTAGGCTAAAAAACATCCCTTTTCCTTTCTCATCCAAGTAAGAAATGAGAAATGAGCACCTCACATGCATTTCATTTACACATTTCATGAATTCACTCTTATTTTTTATGTAAAGAAAGAAAAAAAAATCAGTTCCACTTCCTTTTTCCAACATTCAAAGTTTTCACTTCGATCAGAAAACAAAAAATCTGAAAATGGTGCATGATATTAGCAGACATATTATGAAGGAGGGTTGTGCTTTTTACATCCTTATTCTCAATATGATTGGCACAAAAGTCAAAACGATCAAACTAAGCAAGAAATAAGAAGAATGTACATTCGATAATCTTGCACGACAATCCTTGGCTTTTTATATTCCATAGAACTGAAAATAAAATAAAAGGACTTTGATTAAATACAAATAAAATTCGATTTTCCTTTTCCCTTCTTCGCCCTTCTTTTGCATTGACCTTTCAATCGTACAATTATTTATATTGTTTTCCTTTTCAGTTTGAAAAAAGTAGATGCCAAACAACTATATGGTCTCAGTGAAAGAACCAAAAAAAAAGGAAAAGGAAAAGGGAGCTTGTACTTTACGTTCATTTTGATATATCTTTAATCTTGTCAATCCAATATCTTGTACCTTTCGTAAAAATGATGATTCTCATTCCATGTTTCTTCATTCGAAAAAAACACCATAAAACTTGAACTTCATCAGAAAATATGGGGGATTCGTCAATATATTCTTTATAAATAAGTGAAGCCTCAAATATCGAATACTGATGAGCCCTTCATATTTGAGAAATATAAACAAATACATTATTTCTCCTACATATTTTTCCTTGTTGCATTGTTACATGTAGAATATTCATCTAGCAGGAAAGAGAGAGAGAGAACAATGTGGGCTTTGTATAATATCCTTTCGCTCTTCTTGTTTCTGTTGCATAAACAGATGCATTTTCCCTATTCTTCGTGACTCTTGCAGTATTTTTTGTTTAAAAAGACTGAATGCTTCGGAAAACTCAGTGATCAAATTTTAAAGACGAGAGGAAGGTAAATCCTGCATTACTATGCCTCCAGTCGTGGCGTGGACATTCTTAACTTATAAAACCTGTTATTCAGGTTACAAGTTGATAAAATGAGCCGGATGACACGAATGACACCTTTACTTTTCTCTCTCTCATCCATGCAAGAAATGAGAAAGCACGTTATATGCATTCCATTTACATATTTTATGCATTCACTCTTATTTATGGTAATGCTGTAAAAAAAAGAAAAAAAGTCAACATCCCTTGCTTCTTCCTGACATTCGAAATTTCACTTCGATTACAAATATATATACCATATATACACAACAAAAAAAGTCCCCCCTAAATCAAATTGCTGTAACTTTTGAACGGAATTATTTTGAGATATGATATTCCGTAGGTGGTTTTCTACACTCATTAAGCAACTCCTGGGGAAAAATAAGATTGATCGGTTGAGTCATGCATGAGTAATTAAAGATTGAATTAAAAATGACAATTTTTGAAAGTCACAAGAGTCGTTTTTCAGATTGTGCAAATACAAAGTTGGGCAAATGTTGTCTTTAGGGGAATTTTATGGTGTTATGCTGTTTTACTATCCATCATTTAGCCACTCCACACACAATGTTGATATCATAATGTTCATGGTTGAGTGAGCACAATGTATTGCAGGGGCCGCGGAAGCGGGGGGGGGGGCTGGGCGGGGAGCTTCAGTCCCCCCCCCCACTTTTTTCCAAAAGCATGTACAAAAATGTAAAAATGACCATACGATTGTGATTTTTTGCATGGCCAGCCCCCCCCCCCCCCCCCCCACTTTGAAAACCCTTCCCCGGCCGCTGTATTGTGACGTATCATCATAGGGGTTTATGGTAGTATCCTCTACAACTTGTTAGATCATGTTAAAATTTGAAAATGTTGGTGGCTCCCCCGATTATAGGCCCCTCCCCCATTTTTAAATTCTGGACCCACCACTGATTTGTCCATAAATTAAACTGATCATGAGGAGTTGTTAGGAAAAGAATACATTTATGGAGTATAAAGAGTATTCATTCCTAAGTTTTCGAATGTGCTCGCTCAACCATGAAAATGTTAAGTTCGGAAAGTGTGTGGTGATAGAAATGATGGATGATAAAAACAATAGCAATTTGAAACCGAATTTGCCCCCAATATTCATTTTATTACCCTTTAAAATGAGTCTGTGACATTGAAAATACAAATTTTCCCACTTTGATGCGTGCTCACTCATCCATAAATAAACAAATCGATTTCATTTTTGCACAGAATTCTGCCCATAGGTTGATAAACATTACTGCCAAATGACATTGCTAAAGACAGCCGTGAAAAAAAGTTCCACGATATTGAATAAGGGGTTACTTATTCTTAAACAGGTGCACCCATAATGTACACAAGTCTATGAGAGACGAAGTCAAAATTTTAACAAATATGAAATGAGGGTTTGTTTCACGGACGGTTTTTGTTACTTCTGCCAATAGTTATTTCATGAAACTTCGTACATGGCTTCAGAGTAACACTATCCAAAAGGCGCGCGCACCAAAATAACCATTCGATACGACACAGAGTGGGGCCAAGGCCTTGAACTTTCTTCTCATTTGCATAATTTTCGAATATTGTGTGCTCACTGATGCATTAAACATCGGGATTTTCATAAAAATCAAATCAAATGAACTATGCAAGGAGGTTTGTGACAGATATCCATAGTAACAAATTGCATTTTTTCCAATAACGTAAAAAAGAGCTAATCGCATTCCACATGTTCATTCAAGCGTGGATATTTAATCAAACGCGTTTGAATCACTGAAGCATGTTAATTGGCCATGAACATAACGAAAAAGTTGAGAAAAGATCATTTTCAGTTCCCAAAATGAACCAATACTTGCCTATGATATTTGAAAATCGTATTTTTTTGTTTTCAATAAATATCCATTGAACCGTGAAACGATGAATATTGTTGAAGAAATTCTTCCAAAAATAACTGTCATCATATTCTATCATTTTTATTGATATAAATGTGTAAAAAATCCAATTAGAGCAAATTTGAACTTGTGTTTATTCAACCGTGAAATTTAGCCAAACAAGTTGTATCGTCTTTTAGAGAGTACCTTTTACAAGCCTTCTGACTATTTTTTATGATGAGAATGTAAAATTAGTTCCAATAAAATTGAATCAAAGTCATGATATTTGGCTTGTGACTTTTGAAAAGTGACATTTTTGCCTTCTGACGGTGCTCACTGAAGCATGAAGTGAAATACGTCCATAACGTTTACTAAGAGGGTAGCTTATAAAATTACCTACACGCTCATGTAAAAATATATTAAAAACTCGCATTGGTTCGGAAATTATTGATGTTTGTTTAAGGGGGGACTTACTTTTTTGTTGTGTATATATATATATATATATATATATATATATATATCAGAGAAATGCTCTGTTAGTGCAAGACATGTGAAAGAGAGTTGTACTTTCCACCCTTTCATTCTTATTTTCCATATAATTGGCACGGCAAAAGTTAAGAAGATCATATCAAGCAAGAAATAAGGAGAAAAATCGTACCTTCTATAATTTTTCTCGACATTCCTGGACTTTTTTAGGTTCTATAAAACTGAAAAAATTGACTTTAATTAAATACAAATAAAATTCAGTTTTACCATTTTCCTTTTCGCCTTTCTTCTGCATCTACATTTCAATCAAATAATTATTCATATCATTTTCCTCTTTTGTTTGAAAAAGTCGATGCTAAAGAACTATATATGGTCGAAGTGAAAAAAACCCGAAAAATGAACTTGTAATTAACGTTCATTTTGAGATATTTTTAATCCTATCAATCCAATATCTAGTACTTTGCGTAAAAAATGATGATTATTCTCATTTTTTAATTCATTCGAATCTCTCATTTTGCAAGAAAAGAAAGCAAAAAAAGTGAGAATTTCAGTTACATGAGAGTTGTTCACCCTTCTCCGTGTTCCCCCACTTTCCCTTGTTTCTCTTTCATCAAATCCCTCATTTTCAAATGGCGTGACGCCTTAGTAATTTTCCATTTAAAAAATAACGTGAATAAAGTAAAGCGTACATTTCATTCACATAAAAGTCATTCGCTCTCCACAGAAAAAGTTTTCATTGAAATACAGATGTTTTCGATGAGCTCATAGATTAGTTTCTTTTAATATTCCATTCATTAAACATTTCCTTCTCTTTCATGATGATATGATCCTTGTGGTTGTCGTATATGCAGAGATAAGAAAGTACATTGTATTTTTTATTCATCACGTCATAGACAATTTTCTAGACTAAAAAAGGGTATTTTCCTGAGACAAGTCTGTTGATGTTTAAACAACATGAAGTGAAGCAGAGATGAAAGCAATAAACAATTTTCGGTGTTTTTAATAAAATGAATAATTCTCTCTCTCCTTTGGCCGATGACGTAATTTCTTGCACACGCGTGTCAACGAAGATATAGATGAGAAACGGATTAGAAACACTTGGGTTGATATTTTTTGTAATCATTATTCCTCATCAGTATTGTGGGAAATGAGAACTTTCTTAACATAAAAATATCTGATTGACTCACCAGCACTGAGGTCCTCTATGCGAAGGCAAAAATGTAGAAAATCCAGTGGCGATTAATTCATCGGGATCCTTTAATGCGATGTCCATAAACAAGATAAATGCGAATGAAGAACGATGTCGCGATGAAGAACGACCGCGCACGTGAGGCCTCAGCGAAACGCGTCGCGAATAGGGTGATCGTGACACGAGATGTTCTCCTAGAAATATTACACGCTGTCCACTTGGATAACACAAGCGATGAATATATATTTACATATGTCCAAAATCAAGAGGATGGAAAATGAAGAACTTGAAATCCTGATGATGAAAAATAAATCCAAAGTAAGAGCTATTTGTTGTGTTGCAAAGTGGTGACTAGCAGAAATTGTACATGTCCTTTCTAGGTGAAGACTTTCTACCGCGTGTGTTGGAGTGTAAAAATTAACCATGAGGTTGCTCTCAGCTTAAATCTGATTGGCTAGTCGTTGCTAAGTGAGAAAAACATCCGCTTAGAGATAGACAGGAGAATCAAGTTGAATAGGCTAACTGAGAGGTGCTCCATGAAAAGAATTAATTAAGTTGTATTAAATCAGCTGTCTTTGCATGATCAATGTAAAATAAAGTGATCAAGCTCTGATCATGTTGAAATCAGTGTTTGATGAAAAGAAAACCACTACAATACTCCCCTCCTAGATCAACGAACAAGAGTTAAGTTGATCGATACAAAGCATTGGTCCCATGATAATGTAAGATGTCCTTTCATCCATTGGAAAACTGGGCAAAACGAGCTGGAAAATGGACGCGGCGACCTGATCTGGTTGTCCGCACCGGTGGAGTAGAGGCAGTAGGAGTAGGTAGCGATGAAAATGATGCATGATGTTGAATTGAATTGTCCATGCTTGTAGTAGATGGCAGATGGGCAACCTTGAGACGATCAACGCTGACGGAATCATTCTTCCCTTTCACATCCAAAATGAAAAACTTTGGCGTCCTACTAACAACTCTGTAAGGTCCATCATATTGCGGCTGAAGTGATGGCCGGACAGCATCACACCTGATAAATACATGCGAGCAATCTTGCAAATCAGGTGGAACATGCGATGTAGTAGTTTGAGAACGTGTTCGTGCAGGGTTGATGTCAATCATATAGTTGCGAAGGCGATGAACATAGTCGCCTGGGTTGGAGAAAGAGTCCGGAGTCGTTGGTGCCACCAGCTGACCTGGAACCTTCAGTGTAGTTCCATACACCAGTTCTGCTGGTGTACATCCAAGATCCTCTTTTACCGTTGTGCGTATGCCCAAAAGTGCGATAGGCAAAAACTCTTGCCATTTGCTGTGATCAGATTGCGCTCGAAGTGCTGCTTTGAGCTGACGATGGAATCTCTCCACAATACCATTGGCCGCAGGGTGATACGCAGTGGTGCGTGTACGAGAGCTCCCAAGAAGTGAAGTGAGTGCTTGGAAGAGTTGCGATTCAAACTGCCTACCTCTGTCCGTGGTGATGGTTGAGGGTGCGCCAAATCGGGAAATCCACCCATGCACAAGTGTCTTGGCGACAGTCTCTGCTGTAATGTCTGATATTGGGAAAGCATCGGCCCATCTTGTAAACCGATCAATACAGGTTAACATGTAACAATATCCATTTGACGAAGGCAATGGACCGACTAAGTCTACATGAATATGACTGAATCTGGCGTCTGGCGCAGTGTAGGTTCCAAGTGGTGCCTTGATATGTCGATGGACCTTAGAGCGCTGGCAAGATAAGCATGAACGAGCCCACGTACGTATGTCCTTGTTCATACTTGGCCAAACAAAACGTGAAGTAATCATTGCTTGGGTAGAGCGTACACCAGGATGTGACATATTATGCAACGCTTCAAATACCATGCGGCGGTGTTTCTTCGGGACGTAAGGTCTCTCGTGGTCTGTAGAGACATCGCACCAAATCATTCCGTCGCTTGAAGGCCGTGGTACTTGCTTAAATGTCAGTGAAGTTGATTTCTGTATCTCTTCCCATTCATCATCAATTTGGTCGGCTGCAATCTGATCAAAATCAACAGTAAATGATGTGTGGAGAGCATCCACATGCAGTCGAGACAAGGCATCAGCTACTGTGTTGTCTACACCGTGTACATGCTGTATGTCTGATGTAAACTGCGAGATATAGTCTAGCTGGCGGATTTCTCTTGGAGAGTGACGGTCAGGCTTCGATCGCAAAGCGTAGGTCAATGGCTTATGATCTGTGTAGACTGTGAACTCGCGTCCCTCTAAGAAATAGCGAAAATGGCGAATCGTGAGGTAAACAGCTAATAATTCCCTACCAAAAGTGCTGTATCTTATTTCGGTAGGTTTGAGTCGCTGTGAAAAGAACGCAATTGGCTTCCAAATACCATCAGCGTACTGTTGAAGGACGCCACTGACTGCTACATCTGATGCATCAACCATCAAGTTAGTTTGGAGATCTGTCGAAGGATGTACAAGCAAAGCAGCATTTGCAAGTTCCTCCTTCGCACGCTCAAATGCACTGATGCGCTCTTCCGTCCACTCAACTGCCTTGGTTGATCTCTTCGGCTGACCACGGAGCATGTCGGTAAGTGGTGCGAGGATAGCTGCTGCCTTGGGGATAAATCGTCGATAAAAATTGACAAGTCCTAGAAAACGACGGAGCTGTCGAATAGAAGAAGGACGAGCAAATTCGCGGATCTCCTCCACGCGCTTCTCGAGGGGTCGAATGCCATCTGCGCTAATGTGATGTCCCAAGAAGATGAGAGAGCTCACACCAAACACACACTTGGCAGGGTTGATCACAATACCATACTCGTGAAGGCGAGCAAAAAGAAGTCGGAGATGTTCCTTATGCTCTTCCTCTGTTGCACTAGCAACTAGCATGTCGTCGATGTACACAAAGACAAAAGGCAAGCCCCTGACCACTTCGTCCATCAAACGCTGGAAGGATTGGGCTGCATTTCGAAGTCCGAAAGGCATTCGCGTAAACTCGAAGAGTCCGAAGGGTGTGGTAATTGCCGTCTTCGGTATATCAGATGGTTCAACGGGTATCTGATGGTATGCCTTGATGAGATCTATCTTCGAAAAGATCTTCTTGCCATTCAATGATGCTGTAAAGTCCTGGATATGTGGGACTGGGTAGCGATCTGGTACAGTTCAAGCGTTAAGAGCACGGTAATCCCCACATGGGCGCCAATCACCTGGTGTAGATTTGGGAACCATGTGGAGCGGGGATGCCCAATTGCTACTCGACGGTCTAACGATCCCCAGTTCCTGCATATGTTCGAACTCAGAACGTGCTATCGTCAGGCGATCAGCAGCTAAACGACGTGGACGTGCGGAACATGGAGGTCCTGTCGTTACAATGTGGTGCGTAACAGAATGTTTGACAGCTTTGGGGCGATAGTCAGGACGAGTGATGTCTGGGTACTCCTTTAAGATGGCGTTATACTCATCACTGCCTGTAGTCGATGAACGTGAAAACATAGGACTGACAGACTGCGTGTGAAGTGGAGCACGGATGCCGTCGATCGTGAGCTTTGTAGTGGAGTCAATAAGTTTTCGATGCCTAACATCTACAACCAGTCCAAATTCATCCAGGAAATCGGCTCCAATAATGGGTGTAGGAAGATCGGCAATCACGAAAACAAAACGAAAAGTCCTTCGAAGGCCTAAATCCAAAGTGATGGAGCGTTCACCATACGTACGAATGCGAGACTCGTTAACCGCTTCCAATGTGAACTCTGAATGTGTATGCCGTTGTCTGTCAACTGCAGATGGCGTGATTATGCTGACTTCCGCTCCAGTATCTACCAAAAATTGAGTACCACTGATCCGATCATGAATGTAGAACAAGCGACCATTCTTATTCTTAGCACCAGCACGAGTCGTCGCTCTCAATCCCGGCTGGCTCTGTCGTTTCCCTGAGCATGGGTGTTGGAAGAAGGCTGTTGAGAATCACTCGAAAACAAAGAAGCGTGATTAAAGCTACATGGCGGTGTACACTTGCGAGCTTCTGCACCATGTTTCCAGTGATACCAACAGAGAGGACGCTTTTGACTGCTACTCCTGCTACGTTGTCTATTTGAATGAGTATTTGGACGTTGAGGGCGCCTATTTGGAGATCGACCACGTTCATGTTGAAGTTGCGTAGTCAATGACTGCACTTGAAATGTAAGTCTGTCTACTTGCTGTTGAAGTTGTGACAACTCTGAACTAGAAGTAGAAGACGAGGGCGAACTAACAGCAGAAACAGTACTTGTTGAACCAATATCAATGATTCTATCAGCCAAGTCTGCCAACTGTGTCACCTTCATGTCGTCGCGGCTTGACGCTAGAATTGTCTGGACATGATGTGGAAGTCGCTGCAAAAATAATTGTTTGAAGATTGTTTCATCAAGATGATCACTTCCAAGCAGTTGTTCCATTCTACGTAATAACTGGGAGGGTTTTCGATCCCCTAGTTCCTCTTGGGTAAGTAGCTGGTGGAGTCTTTTCTGCTCCGAGACTGATGTCCTGCGAATCAACTCTGCTTTGAGGTGCGAGTACGGTGTGTCCTTAGGAGGGTTCATTAAAATATCCCTGACTTCCTGCGCAATCTCAGGTTGAAGTGCAGACACAATGTACGCAAACTGAGTCTCCTCTGAAGTAATTCCCCTCGTCATGAACTGGGCTTGTACTTGAGCGAACCATACAGCGGGATCGTTCGGCCAGTATGGGGGAAGCTTTAAGGCGACTGCAGCGACATGCGATACCGCAGCAGCTGGATTAGCTGATTGTTGATTCATGATGAAAATTGTTGCGTCTCGAAAATCACGTCGGGGTCACCAATTGTGGGAAATGAGAACTTTCTTAACATAAAAATATCTGATTGACTCACCAGCACTGAGGTCCTCTATGCGAAGGCAAAAATGTAGAAAATCCAGTGGCGATTAATTCATCGGGATCCTTTAATGCGATGTCCATAAACAAGATAAATGCGAATGAAGAACGATGTCGCGATGAAGAACGACCGCGCACGTGAGGCCTCAGCGAAACGCGTCGCGAATAGGGTGATCGTGACACGAGATGTTCTCCTAGAAATATTACACGCTGTCCACTTGGATAACACAAGCGATGAATATATATTTACATATGTCCAAAATCAAAAGGATGGAAAATGAAGAACTTGAAATCCTGATGATGAAAAATAAATCCAAAGTAAGAGCTATTTGTTGTGTTGCAAAGTGGTGACTAGCAGAAATTGTACATGTCCTTTCTAGGTGAAGACTTTCTACCGCGTGTGTTGGAGTGTAAAAATTAACCATGAGGTTGCTCTCAGCTTAAATCTGATTGGCTAGTCGTTGCTAAGTGAGAAAAACATCCGCTTAGAGATAGACAGGAGAATCAAGTTGAATAGGCTAACTGAGAGGTGTTCCATGAAAAGAATTAATTAAGTTGTATTAAATCAGCTGTCTTTGCATGATCAATGTAAAATAAAGTGATCAAGCTCTGATCATGTTGAAATCAGTGTTTGATGAAAAGAAAACCACTACAGTATCAAGGACATTAATTATAAAAAGAATCATAATGTGAGTATATAGGATGACATATAGAATATTTTCTTGTTCATTCCATGGACCTGTAACTTGCTCACTTATAAAAGATTAATGATTTTGATACATGTCGACAAAATATAAAGCTGTTAAGACCTCTCAATCTCCTCACTGCTCTCAGACATAATCAATCAGTGTATACTTGCCACACCCTGGATTCCTTCTTCTTGCAGTAGAGAACGACGTTAATCCCCTCGACGACAATCTTTGTTGACAATTTCTTGTGTTTCCTCAAGTTGTACGCAGTTTTCGCGAGGATGTTGCGACGATCTTTCAGGACTGGGGGCAAATCTGTACGTACAAAGATCCTTCTAGCTTCTTCTCCCTCTACTCTCGGGGGGGGGGGCGTTTGGATTCGAAGGTTGACAGAATTCTGTTGCGTTGGTGCATGTAGACCATCTTGGCAATAATTAGTTGGGGAATGCCCTCCGTCTGTCTCCTCTGGGGCAAGCGGTGGGCATTTACGAAAGCTACCGAATCCGCCTCTTCTCTCGTTAATCCAATGTAGACAAGCGTTTCCTTTAAGACTTCGTACACATTTTCTTCTTTTTTTCTGTTTGACCCCGTAGAACAGCAGATTACTCTTTCGTTGGTAAATCTCTGCCAGCATCATTTTGTCCTTAATTTCCTTCATTTCTTTCTGCATCTTCTGTTCGAGTTCGGGAATTGTTTTCTTCTATAGATTCAGTATGTGGGCGTTGCTGTCTTCTGCAGCTTTTTCTAAGTCGTTTACTTTTTTCGTAATTGCAGCAATATTCGTCTGAATATCGTCCAATTTCTGACACACTTTTGTTGAGAACTCGGTGAAAGTCTTATGAAGGTCAACGAGAGTGAGGTTCGAATCCCCGGCCGGTTTCTCACCGCTGGGCACGGTCTGTTGGATCGTACTCCGGTCGTGCGAAGAACACGGGCGTTGGTTCGTTGAATCCATGCTTTCGGCAGACACGCCTTTACTTCTCAAATTGAATGTTTTGGACATGAAAAACGAGAAAATGCCAGAAGGGATTACCCAAAAATGAATGTCAATGTCTAGAGTAAATTGCCAAGATGAAAAAGATTGATATTTCCGGATGACACAGCTACTAATCCATTAAAAAGTGTGGTTTTCTGCGAGAGCTCACTAAACGGACACCTCACGCTAAGACGGCCATGTTGTTATATTAAAACATGAATAAAAGTGACAAAGAAAAATCATTTTTTATTTTAAAAAGACTGGATTCATTAAAGTTTGCGTGCAAAAGGGGTTAGGTCCACAATGATAATTTTTTAGTACATCGTGACGATTTAGTTTTTCATAAGAATATTGCATTAAGTGAGAATGAAAAACATGATTTTTCTTGAAATGGTCCAAAGTGGACCTAACCCCTTTTGCAACCAAACTCTTCATATGCATTTGACGTGTTGGGCCACAAGCATAAGGAACATATTAGCATTAGAGATTCGCTACCAAATACCAGACTATAAAGAGGTGTTATTATAGATAAGGTCCTGATCCTCGAGTAGTTCAAGGCATTAAGATTGGTACAAAATAATATTTTGGTTACCAACCATATATTTGGTAGATTTTCGATGAAGAAAAGGGAGCGACGTATATTTTCAACATATCATTCCTCTTTTAAAAAAAAGGGGGGGATTGATCAAAATGTAATCATCGAAAAAAAAAAAATCAACTTCCACATTCGGGTAGTCACGTAAAGATGTACATGCATATTACGTATAAGGGAATGAAATAGGGGGGAAATGACCCTTACAAGGATGGGATTATTGACGAATATGCCTATACGCTCTCACTCCCCTTTTCACTTGGAAAAAAATTCACAATTGTATTAGTTGCATAATCAATGGAAATAGTTATTTTACAAAATAAGATCCAAGGCACATACAGTTTTTACCAATATTCAGGTAAAACCAGTTGACAAAAATGATAATATGAATTTCTCTGTTTCATGAAGCATCTTCGCACTGGCGTAAATCCGGGGGGGATGGGGGATATATCCTCCCACACTTTTCGAGGAGGGGGGATTGCCTGTACAAACACCCCCCCCCCCCCACTTTTACCGTTTTACGAAAGAAATGAGAAAAAAACACAAGAGATAATTGTTTTATTGGTAAAAATTCTTCCTAATATACCGCTTAACAAATAAAACAATATTATTGAATCATAAAATGCAAATAAAGAGTCTGTTCACCATTTCCAAACGAAATACTTATGTCCTTATTATAACATTGAAGAGAGTTTCTTCCAATTCATCAATGTTGGGTTCTTTGGGAAGAGATTAAGATGGAATGTCAAAAAAAATGTAGTTTGCGCGCGTATTCGCATTCCGATCATGCGTGGTGTATGTTCAGTTTTACCGCGCGAGGCTGTTGTAATGAATTTGATGTAATGCATGTATGTTAGTTTGACTCCATTAAACTTGACAACTCGTAAAATGGAATATAGTTTTGGCATCATGTCCCAGTCCGGTTCAAAACGACGTAAATTGAGCAAAATAACGTCTGTCTTCAGGAGAAGAGTTGAAGAGGATCCACAGGAAGATGTGGCAGAAAATGTCTCAAATGAGTCTACTACCCCTTTCATTAAACCCAATTATGCGGATAATACCCGCATAATTTGGTCGTAAAATCGGAGCGGTACTAGAGTTATCCGCATTATTCCGATGCTACAATTATCCGCATAATAGCGGCATCGGGACCAGATTTTGAATTAATGAACGCATTTCCAAAGTAATGCGGATAATTGCCATGGTGCGGTCACAAGGTCACCCTTTTCCAACACAACCCCATCGGAGGGGGTGTGCAGCTGCCATGGCAATTATCCGCCTTTTTCAGGTCGCGCGCTCGTAAAAAATAGTGCGGATTATTTTCGGAGTTTGTGAATGCATTTTTTATTGAATTATCCGCATTACTCTTAGGCGGATAATTGGAGGATGGGTTTATGAAAGGGGTATACAACTGCCAGTAAAGAAGAAGCCTCAACCTCCGAACCTAGCAGCGACCAACATGACCAGCAAGACCAACAAAGTGTCGACAAACCTGTGATTGTGAATGCCTTGCATCTTCATCATGACAAGCCAAATCATCCAGCATCTGCCAACACCCCTCCAAAAGAACGGAAAAACCAAAAAGTCTATTTCCAAGCAAATTTCCAGCGAATATGAGAAAAGTTTCTCTACCTTGCGCCGGTTAAAGTCATGGCTTCGGAATACAGAGACTTTTAGGAGCAGTGAATGTGAACGACGTAGCAATCCTCTGATCGTTCGAGTCAACGTCGTCGTCTGCCCTTGTTCACTACAGATGCGAATACTTTTAGTCTAGGTGATTGGTGAAAAAAATGTTCAGAAAATGGTACAAGCATGAAAATCGGCACAAAGGTAGAGTAAGTTATCCTAAACATTTTTAGCAAGGGTTGCCAACGTGAGTTCACCAAACATAGCAACAGTTGCTAGGTAACATATCTACCTTAGTAACTGAGCTTAATTGAGCTTGAGTAACATTTTCACAGGCGATATGTAATACAAATTTTAATCTAAAGCATGTTCCTTTGTATCACAATAGTTTTGATCCATTTATTCATAACAACGGTTGCTAAGTGACCCTCTTCCAGAGCAACGAATTCTTTATCTTAGTTCAGATCATTATGATTTACTCAGAATAGCTCAGAAATTAAATCTGGCCCATGAATTCCTCATGTGATGAATGTTTCCGTAGGTAGACACAATGAGCACCATAGCAACCGTTGCTAAGTAACATTTTCCACAGTAATTATTATAGGGTATCTTTTTCATATTTATAATTTCTATGAATCGCATCTTTTTTATTAAAGCATTAATACATTAATCACAACAACCCAAGAACAATACCATGTATACAAGCCCATGCGAAGTACCAATTGCTAAGTAATATGTTTTCTGTAGCAACCAATGGTTAAAGGCCGTAAAAGTAAAACCTTGCACAAATTAAACTACCTCATGATATGGTTCATATTTCCAAAGACGATGTCCATGGGTTCCATATTATTGGTATAATAATACCTATTGCAAGTTAAAAGAACCTCACCCATATTTATCCATTTGGAAACCATAATTGTTATGGATTAACCTAAACATATGTAAAAGATCGACCTTAGGAAAGAATTCCACAATATAAACATTTAGCAAGAGGTAACTCTTGTAGAAGAACGGTTACAAGAGCTCCCCAGGAGGTCATGGGTACTTACAACCTAAATATCTCTGAACTTGGAGAGACAAAAGAATGACCACCAAGAATTGATCGAGTCAACTAAGTTTAGAATTATTTCAAACACCAAAAACTTGCCAGAAGTTAATTTTCAAATGAGTGCTTGGATACCACTTTATCCTTTGCTAATAGTAGTCGGTCTCTTGAAAGCCAACACACTTTGCCTTGGTTTACCCACTCCCTTCGTAGTCTGCAATGAAGATCATATTAGTTCTCCATGCTATTCCCAAACCGAATGCCACGTCCAGGAGTTGATTTTGACCAGGCGTTTTGACTAAGATCAATCCTGCGCAGCTGCGGGATCTATCATGACGTGAAAGATTTGTTAGAATCGATTGGGACCATTCAGTTCCATTCCTGGCCAGTTGGCCTGGATCCTGCAGCTACATTATCTATCATGACTTCTGCAGAAGTTGATTTGGACCTGTTAGTTCCGATTCCATGTGTTTTGACCTAGAACAATCCTGCAGCTCCACGATCTATCATGACGTGACAGATCTTGCAAGTTGAAATTGAAAAGGTTTTATTAAAATTATTGCATTTTGCAGCCAAAAGGCTGAATTGCGTACAATTTGCATATATACTGTATATACATAGAGTGTACAGATTAAAAAACATCAAACTCGAAATGATGACGAAAATATAATGCAACTTAATATATTATGTATACTAAAAGGAAAAGATGAAGTAAAAAAAAAATACAATCACTGGTGGTGGTGGTGGAAGGATGCTTATTGATAAACATCTTATTCAAACAATAAAAAACTTAGTTTTAAACAGGAACAAAAACGAAAGACAGGAGGGTGTCTGGGGACGAGCGAGCAGTCAAGTCCAATGCACAGCTCCAGCCAAGGATTGCTAATCCCACAACACCATTCAACCTGAGCAATGTAATTGGTTATTCAAATCCATCGCTCAGGTGGAACTTTGTAGGGTCAGCTAACTTCACCGGAGCTATGCATTAATAGGGCCGACAAACAATCACTTTCAAAACAAAACACACTCACATTGAGTTGATTTGGACCCGTCAATTCCGTTTCTATATAGGCATGCTGGCCTGGATCCTGGAGCTAAATGACTTGATCCTGCTGAAGTTGATTTGGACCTGTCCGTTCTTATTCCAGGTGTTTTGACCTGGAACAATCCTGCAGCTCCAGGATTTGTCATCACGTGAAAGATTTCGCAACTGTTGATTTGGACCAGCCAGTTCTGTTTTCAGGCGTGCTGGCCTGGATCCTGCAGCTCAGGGATCTATCATGACTTGAAAGCTTGTGCAGAAGTTGACTTGGACCTGTCCGTTATTTGTCTAGGTGTTTTGACCTGGATCAATCCTGCAGCTCCAGGACTTAGCATCAATTGAAAAAGCTGTAAGATTCGATTTAAACCATTCAGTTCCGTTTCCAGGCGTTTTGGTCTGGATCCTGCAGCTACATGATCCATTGTGACTTCTGCAGAGGTTGATTTGGACCTGTCAGTTCCTATTCCAGGTGTTTTGACCTGGATTAATAATGTAGCTCTGTTTACTATCATGACGTGAAAGATCTTGCTAGAGTTTATTTGGACTTGTCAGTTCCGTTTCTAGGCATGTTGACCTGGATCCTGCAGCTATATGATTGATCTATCATGACGCAATCCTGCAGAAGTTGATTTGGACCTGTCCGTTCTGTTTCCAGGTGACCTGGATCAATCCTGCATCTCCAGGATACATGACTTGAAAGCTCGTGTAGAAGTTGATTTGACATGTTAGTTCCAATTGCAGGCATTTGGCCGGGATCCTGCAGCTTCAAGATCGATCATGACTTAATATGTCTACATGTGTGCGCATCTGACTTTGTCACCTACGTATGTGAAGCACTTGTGATATCAGGTTGGCTGGATGTGATCCATACTCGGCCACAGAACAGTAGCATGAAGTTTTGATATGCTTCTTCCTTCCATATACCTCCAACTTAGATGGATATGATTCTGCTGATGGCACTACCACCTTGTCTCGCAATTTCATTTCCTTATGGAGATAAATGTTTCTTACACTTTGATTGATGAACAATTAATTGTCCCACCGGAGAGGATGATGACTGTAACTTTCTTGATGTATTCCTCTGTTGCCTCTGATATTCTTTGTCATACTGCATAATTCACAGTGGTCTTGCTTTCCCGTATTTATGATTAACCCAGACAGTCTTAACTTAAATTTTGGAATATATATATGCCCTATATACTTTGAGAAGGCATGTGCGACACATAAAATGTACGTTCGATTAATTCGTTAGAAGTGTACCCAAAGTCCTAAGCTATTGGAAACCTACAGTGTAAATATAAATCATTTATTTTCCTTCATCATCTAGAAACTATTGCAAAATATCATGTCAATTATGTAAATGACTCAAGTGCCCAGCATTATGATAAAATAAAAGAGATACATACAGTGGCAATTGCTTCTAGTAAACTTGGGATTAGAATCATTAGTTGGTGTTTTTTTAGAGATGCTCAAATATAATGGGCAAGAATGATGAAAGAAGTCATTCCAAGCAGGTTGGAACCAACACCTTTACATTGCTTTCCATTTTCCAACCATACTTTTTGATGACCTGGTACAACATACGATATCTTGCATATTACCGCTTCATCTTCATGATTTGTAGGATGCGGCGTTAATGATTAGTGTCAATTACAGAGATAACCATTTCTCTTAGAAGATTTGTTGTATAATCGACAAATGTACTGCTTCGTGACATATTCACAAGTAGTACATGTACAGTCGATGCTTGAAGCTGTTTCAGGTCTACTGTACATGCTATACAGTGAACAGACAGTCAATGATGCTTGAGGCTGTTTCAGGTCTACTGTGCATGCTATACATTGAACAGACAGTCAATGATGCTTGAGGCTGTTTCAGGTCTAGTGTCCATGCTATACAGTGCACATACAGTCAATGATGCTTGAGGCCCTTTCAGGTCTACTGTACATGCTCTTCAAGTCAGTCAATAATATCAAAACTTTACTGGCAAGTAAGTGTGTGGGCATTAATGGCCATTTCTTCCCAATGAAGCTCTGTCGTTTGGGAGCGATTGGTTCATATCAATCAAATTTTAGCTTCCCCTAAAATTTCAGTGTCTTTCCCAGAGTTCTATGTACATCCACTACAATACCCTGTCACATTTTCATAACAGGCGAGATCCTAATAATTATTAGATACATGTAGTAAGCACATTCAATGACCCGGTGATGACTTTTGTCGGTGTGTTAGCTTTGTCATGTATGAGTAAAAAGTATGAAGAAATATGATCAAATCATATATATCAAAATTAGGCTTCTTACCTAGATGCGATTATTATGCAGATACTATAATTATTTGGACAGCTTCTGATTTTTTCAGGCTTATGAGGTTTCATACTTTGACCAATTTTCTAACAATTTTCATTCAAATATTATGACCAGATGTATTCAGGAATATTATATATAGTTGATATGGAAAATGTGTTGCTTAGCAACTGTTGCTGTACATGATTGGAACGTTGCTTGATATGTGATTGTAAAATTGGCGCTTAGAAGTCAAGATATAGTTTTTAAAATGAAGATAACATCCCAAAACGGAGGTTGCTAAGGTAAATATGTTACCTAGCAACTGTTGCTATATGAAGAGAGACCAGGTTGGCACCCCTTGCTAAAAATGTTCAGCACTGTTTACTCTACCTGTCAGCCAAATTTCATGCTTGTACAATAATCTGAACAATTCTTGCTATTTTTTGCACCGATCATCCAGACTATTTAGATTTCACTCGACTTGTACGTGTACGTACGTCCACATGAAACAGCGCGATAACCAGCGGGTCATGACACGCTGCCCGACCCGGAAGATCTGGCGCACCATCGCCTGGCGACCCGGTCGGGTGATGCGAAGGTGCAACTTGTGCACATTTGCCCTTTCACTTGCTTTGATTCCTTTTTACGCGAGTTAGGATATATATCGATGAATATTTTGGAGATCAGAAAGCAATTTCAAATATGATAAACATAATGCATCGTACAACTTACATTAATTTTGTGAAAAGTCACTGAAAACTGTGTTTTAAAAGGGAAAGGTTGATCTTCATGCTGGGCTTAAACGGTTAAAATGACGTCACTCACGTGCACGTCAAAATTGATTTAGGAGATCCGCAAAAAGGATGTGGCGAGGTTCTCGATTTTGATAGTGGACGTGTGTGAGAACATATGGCAGGCCAAAAAATGACGTCATCTCGTACCAGTCCACTATGTGGACGTACATTTCTAAAAGTGCTCAATGGAGACTTTTAGGAGCAGTGAACGTGAACGACGTAGCAGTCCTCTGATCGTTCGAGTGAACGTCGTCGTCTGCCCTTGTTCACTACAGATGCGAATACTTTAGATTTCACTCGACATGTACGTGTACGTACGTCCACATGAAACAGCGCGATAACCAGCGGGTCATGACACGCTGCCCGACCCGGAAGATCTGGCGCACCGTCGCCTGGCGACCCGGTCGGGTGATGCGAAGGTGCAACTTGTGCACATGTGCCCTTTCACTTGCTTTGATTCCTTTTTACGCGAGTTAGGATATATTTCGATGTATATTTTGGAGATTAGAAAGCAATTTCAAATATGATAAACATAATGCATCGTACAACTTACATTATTTTTGTGAAAAGTCGCTGAAAACTGTGTTTCAAAAGGGAAAGGTTGATCTTCATGCTGGGCTTGAACGGTTAAAATGACGTCACTCACGTGCACGTCGTCTATGATTTAGGAGAACCGCAAAATGGATGTGGCGAGGTTCTCGATTTTGAGAGTGGACGTGTGTGAGGACGTGAGGCATATGGCAGGCCAAAAAATGACGTCATTTCGTACCAGTTCACTATGTGGACGTACATTTCTAAAAGTGCTCAATGACACAACGAAGACTCAACGCCGTAGCGGTCTGCAATGTTCACTGTGGCATCCTTGACCAAGTCAACATCGAAGGACGCACACCACTAATAGGATCCGGCAATTTCGAGAATCCCCTTTAGACCCATACCTAACATGACGTAATGGTTGGAAAAATATTCATATAAAATCAACGGTTTTTTTTCATATGGGCATAGAGAGGGATTACTACTGAATCTGTTCAGTCCCATGGGAGAGCAGTAATTTGTCAATGCTGGGTTTTATGGGAACTTAATTAGTTGGCCGAGAAACCCTGTGAGCACTGTGACTGCAACCAAGTTTGCACGTAGTCTTGGTTTGAGCCCCTGTAGCGCGGAAAAATGCTGAAGAACACCTTTTCATATGTTTAGCGTTTGAAGGATATTGGATGAACTACCAAATGATAAAGGTGTGGATGATTTTTTCAAATCTCATTTTTAACAAATGAGTCTATGGGGAAATAGTTAGTGGTGTGTGCCCGGAGTAAGTGACCAAATAATTTGCAGCCAGATCTGACATCAGGAAGAAAAATTTTGGCAATTTCTAATCCTACAAAGTAAGAGGATTTCGCACAAGTTGAGTGGATTTACACTGTATCATATTGTTATTGTAATTATTAATATTACCATTATTAGTTTTATTAATACTGTTGTTATCATATTATAAGAATCATTGTTATTATTTTATTATTTATAGTATTATTATTACTCTCTATCACTATTATTCTTTTAAATATCATAATTATTATTTTTGTTATTATTATTATAGGCCCTACTTATTATTATCATTATTATTATTATTATATTAGTATTATCATTATTATTATTATTATTATTATTAATGTTATCATCATTATATAATTAGTATTGTTATTATTATTATCATTAATATGAATAGGCAATAGTATTATCCCCTTGTTTTGTTTATTGTCCTTTTGTTCTTTCACTGTTGTTATTTTACTATTATTATCGATGAGATTATCCAGCAGTATTATCATGGTGATTATCATAAGGTGTTTTGTTTTTTGCTAAAGAATGTATAGTTAGACCTATTATTAAAAGCACCGTTGTCTGAAAGTAGGAAGTTATATCTTGTTTTGTACATCGTGTTCATGACTCTCCTTTGATTAATAGTGTAGAATGATGCATCATTTGAATAAACTTAGCGATTTGTAAATGTTGATGACATGTGTATATGTGCGTGAGAGAGTGTGTGTGTGTGTGTGTGTGAGAGAGAGAGAGAGAAAAAAATATGCGTGATGGGTGTGTGGATATCCGTTAGCTTGAAGTGGATGATTTATTCATGAATTCATTTTGAATGTAATCTCTAATAAAACCATTCAACCATCATGGGGTAAAAAAAAAAAAGATAATAATATTGGAGGGGTATTTGCCATAGGGACATATCGATGACAATTCCTTGCATATATAAAAACATGATTGCAAAAAAAATGTCAAAATATTTCGATCATCCCCCTCCCCCACCAACTAACATGGATTTACGCCAGTGCATCCTCGCCTCGGCTATTACACAGTACTTCATCTTAAAGCCTCTTTAACAATTGGTGGTGCGACTGCCTACAATCGTTGCGATTCAGTGCAACATGTATTGTGACCAAATAATCGCAAACGATTGCACGAGCAATTGTGAAAGCCCCATAATACATATATGCATATTCATTAACATCACCTACACATACTACGCACACACAACCCGCCCCCCCCCCACCCCTTCCGCTAACACAAACACACACAAACGCACACACATCAACACTCGCCGCATTCCTCAATACAATGGGTATCTGATTTATTAATTCCATTTTATTTTTGTTTGTATGACGCGTACTATTCTTACATCCTTGGGAGACAATTATTTACATATATGTATTTATTTCATGTAGTCAGACTAACCTGTTCAGAAATATAATCTGATTTACATAGGTATCTGATATGCCTTCCCTATGAAGAAACACCTTACATTATAACGGTTACACTTCGAAGGTTCGTAATTCCGAAGGTTCTTTATTCCGAAGGTTCGTAATTCCGAAACACGTAAATTGCCTATACCTCGATGTTCGTTAATCCGAAAACGTAATAGGGTTCGTTAATCCGAACATTTGTGGCGTTATTCCGAAGGTTCGTTATTCCGAAGGTTTGATAATCCGAAAACGAAATAAGGTTCGATGTTCTGAAGGTTCGTTAATCCGAAAACGAAACAAGGTTCGTTGTTCCGAATGTTCGTTAATGCGAAAACGAAATAAGGTTCGTTGTTCCGAAGCTTCGTTAGTCCGAAAACGAAATAAGGTTTGTTAATCATTTCGTTTTTCGGACTAACGAACCTTCGGAAATACTAACCTTCGGAATATCCGAACCTTCGGAATAACGAAGCTTTGCAATTACGAATGTATGCGCATTATAACAATAAGGTAACATTATAAACTGCCAACGCCAGACATACAGGCCCGTATTCTGATAGCAGGTTTAATTTAACCCTAGTCTAAAGTTAACCCTGGTTTAACTAAACCTCCGCTAAACCTCACCTCTGGTCTAAGTGTAGTTTAATTATTTTGGTATTCTGATAGGCGGATTTAACTAAACCTGGGTTAAACCCGGGTTTTAAATTCTTTTTGGAAATAATAACCCTCTTTTAACCAAGACTAGCACCTTTTTGGTAAATTCCTGCTGCAGGGATGATTGCAACAAAGTTGAAAAAATGTTACTAAACGGTTGTTTTTTCTTAAAAATTCGGATTTTATGGAAACTAATTACAACTATTGTAGTAAAAGAAAAGCATTCATCACCCATATATGGTAAGAAATTTTCTTGAAGATAATCTTTATTTTTGTTAATTACTAAAATATTTCAACCCCAAACCGAGTGACTTCCACAGTTTTTTGTGTATCAGTCCCATTTATTGCTTTTCATGTTTGTCAAAATCTAAATTGAATAGATTCCCCTCAACCACTCTACTCTAGACTAGAGTCTAGACTCTAGTCCTAGATCTAAAACAATAAGTTAAGAGGTCGACGTCTTTATTCTAACTTTAAGTAAGGTATTTATTTAACTTTTGATAGTAGTCTTGGGTCTAACATTAGGCCTATAGTTAGATCTAGCCTTGGCCAGATTGTTTGGAGGAGAATTGAACATTGTTTTGACTGTTTTTCCTTTCCTGAAGCAAAACGTGTCTACGGTACGTAGTAGTGAGTTAGTGGAGCAACCGAGACTGAAGATACATATTGGTCTAGCCCTAGAACAACATTTAGGACTTAGGCTGGCTTAGCTTAGGGACAGGGATAGATATATATTATTATTTTAACCTTAGATCTAACAAAGTTAGTGGAATACGAATAGATCTGATTTGTCTTAGACTTAAGACAAAAAGCTTTGGACAGTCTATGGGTCTGGGACATGGATAGATATAGTAATAGTATTATAGATTATTCTAACCTTAGGCTTAGATCAAGTGGAATAGATCTGATACTCTTAGACAAAAAGCTTTGAACAGTCTCTGTATTGGTTGCTCGCTGAACTACGTATGACAGTCTATGTTGGCCTCTCTCACCAAGGCAATGTGATACGACAGTAAAATGTCAGAATTTTTTTAATAATCTCCAGAAACAACGGTTATTCCTGTCTAAATTTAGAATTAGTCCTAGACATCTCTCTACTCCTGTTTTAGGTCCATATCTGTTTCTTTGAAGAGTTTTTTTTTATTTAAACATTTTTGGGGGACTCGTTTGTGTTTCCAGATCTAGGACTAGAAATCAGGCCTAAACCTAGACCAACAGCTCATTCTTGACTAGACTAGGCCTGGCCTAGATTTCTGTAAGAATTTAGATCTTGGCCTAACGCTTGTCTGTGCTATCTATTCTTTGTAGATTCTATTTCTAGCCTAGCCGGTAGCCCTAACATTAGGACTGACCGATCTAGTCTACTGTATGATCTAGAATGTCTAACGCTGGCCTACATCTAGTAGACTTAATAACTTAGACTAAAAGTTAGACCCTATGTAGACCTAGAACTAGATCTATATCAATCTAGGTCTACATGTAATAGGTCTAGATCTAGAGGTTTCTAGAC
This sequence comes from Lytechinus pictus, assembly GCF_037042905.1. NCBI lineage: Eukaryota > Metazoa > Echinodermata > Echinoidea > Temnopleuroida > Toxopneustidae > Lytechinus > Lytechinus pictus. The sequence goes on from NC_087252.1 coordinate 7,124,266, forward strand.
TCTCAACATGCTCAATGTAGATTCTAAATAATAAAAAATAGTAAATGTAGGCTAGTCTACAGTATATCTACTCATCTAACTTTAGGCCTTTAAAGCAATAAAGGAAGTAGGCTACAGATCTAAAGTTGGATTATTTCTATTACTAGATCTAAAGGATCTAGATCTAGGCCTAGATCTAAAGCTAGGGACTGTAGTTTGAGAACTAGAGGTCTAGCACCCCCTTAAAACTAGTACTAAGCCTACACCTACATGTACTATGTAGTTCTCTGTGTAGCCAAACAGCAGTTTCCATTGTCTTAATCTTATTTTGGTGTGTGTAGTTGCCATACAAACACAAATTTTGATGAATGAGAAAATGTGCCTTGCAGATTATTTTACCTCAAGCCAAAACCTAGTGTTCTAAATTTCATGAGCATACGCATATGTCATAAAATGAAGAAGTAGTTCAATCCATTAGATGTGCTTACACATTTATTGATTTAATATGCTGTCACCATGGCAACACAGTTTCCAACACATGTATACAAATATATGTCTTTCAGATCTATACCTCAAAACTAATGTGTGAGCCAACTTTATAAGAATTGGTTGAAAACCAATGAAGGAGTACAGATTTTCACCTAATTTCATTATGTAATATGTTGTTACCATGGCAACGCGATTTCTGATACATACAAAAATATGTCTTGCACATCTTCAACTCAAGACTAATTTGTGTGCCAAATATTATGAGCATTGGTTGAAAAAAAGATGAAGGAGTTGGAACTACCAAATTTTCGCCTTATTTTTGTTATTTAATATGTTGTTACCATGGCAACACGATTTCTGATACAGACAAAAATATATCTTAGACATCTTCACCTCAACATTAATGTATGTGCCAAATTTTTAAGAGAATTGACCACTTGGAAACTGATAAATAGGTCAAATCACTAGATTTTCATCTAACTTTGATATTTGATTTGTTACAATGGCAACATGATTTTTTTATAAAGTCATAAAATATATTTTGCACATCTTCACATCAAGACTAATGTTTGTGCCACATTTCATGAGAATTGGTTAAAACTGGGGAAGTAGTTGGAATTGCTAGATTTTTACATAATTTTTGCCATAATATACCGTTACCATGGCAACACAATTTCCGACATAATTCTATATTTTTAGTACCAGTACATAGAAATGAAATCATAGATATAGTGAACAACTTAAAAAACAAAAAAAGCTGTGGTCACGATGGTATTGACAATATTTTATTAAAGAATGTTATAGAATATATTGTTGATCCATTAGTATACATATTCAACCTTTCTTTAAGTAATGGCGTCGTGCCTGACAATATGAAAATATCAAAGATAATACCAGTGCACAAAAAAGGAGAAAAGATTAATGTATGTAACTATAGACCGATAGCTTTATTACCTACTTTGTCTAAAGTTATGGAAAGGGTGATCTACACAAGATTATTAAATTTTTTGAATAAATATAATATAATCTCTGATTTTCAATTTGGATTTCGCCAAAAAGATAGTACATCTCATGCCACTCTCTCATTTATTGACAAAATCACAAAAGCTATTGACAACTTTGAACATACAATAGGTGTTTTTCTGGACCTCTCCAAGGCCTTTGACACTATAAATCATGAAATACTGCTCTACAAACTTGAAAATTACGGAGTTCGTGGGAAGGCCTTGGAGTGGTTCAGAAACTACCTCGTAAATCGTAAACAATTCGTAAGCATAAATGAACAAAATTCTTCTCTACAAAATGTTAACTGGGGTGTTCCCCAAAGCAGCCTCCTGGGCCCTCTTTTATTCATAATCTATATAAATGACATCCAGAACTCCTCTGAAATATTATCTTATGTCCTTTTTGCAGATGATTCAAATGTACTATACTCTCATCCTAACCCCGATATTCTAATAAATGTACTGAACACTGAACTGGATAAATTGGTACAATGGATTAGGGCTAACAAATTGTCAATTAATGTACAAAAAACGAAATGCATGCTTTTTAGCAATTCTTTAGAACAATTGCCATCTAATATCAAATTGGACAATAAAGACATTGAAGTTGTTACTACAACAAAAATTTTAGGTCTCATAATAGACAACAAATTATCTTGGAAAACACACATTGACTTTATATGTCGTACAATTTCACGCAATATTGGTGTTATTAACAAAGTCAAATTTTTTCTTCCAACTTCCTCCCTAAAAATGCTTTATTCAACATTAATTTTACCATATTTAAATTATGGAGCAATTGTTTGGGGAAATACACACTCAACCTACCTTGATAGAATATTACTTTTACAAAAGAAGGCATTGCGTGTTATTTTCAACTTGTCCTGGAGATCTCACACAGATGAGCTGTTTTTTAACAACAACATTCTAAAAATAAAAACACTGTACCAATATAACTTAGGTCAATTCATGTATCAGTTAAACAACAATATGTTACCATTCATATTTAATTCTTCATTTAACAAAAACAAAACTCTTCACAAATATCCCACACGTCAATCAGATGAATTCCATTTACCACTACCCCGGACCATCCTTGCAAAATCTATTTTTACTTTTGAAGGCCCTAGACTCTGGGGAACTATTAATAAAAACATCAAAGAATCACCAAGCCTTAATTCTTTCAAATATCAGTTCAAAAAATTTCTCCAAGATAACCATTGAATTTAACTCTTCATCACTCAAACTCTTGTATTTTTTTTTAAATCAAACATGATTATCATGTCACGTACGCTTTTACATCTCTTTCGTTTTCCTGTTGATCAACGAGGTCCGTCTGTGAGTGCTGGGGCTGGATTCTGGAGACCTTTAATCTCTCTTTTTCTTATTTCCTTTTCTATTTTAATTTCCCCTATTTCCTTTTAATTTAACTGGTTCATGCTCTAGTTGTTATATTGATTTTTATATGTTATGCAACTACAAGAATATTTATTAGGAGGCTGCACTCTACAAGCTCCGCTTTTTAGCAGCCTCCTCCATTTCCAACCTGATATGTAATAATCTTGAATATAATTTTTGTACAGGAATACTTGAAATATGTTTTGTTATTCATATGTTAAAATGTACAAAATAAACTGTAATTGTTGAAAATGGAAATAAACGAAATGAAATGAAATGAAATGAAATATGCAAAAATGTGTCTTGCAAATTTTCACCTAAAGACTTATGTCTGTGCCAACTTTCTTGAGAATTGGTAAAAAAATGATGAAAGTATTTTAAACGGCAAAATTTTGGTCATGATATACTGTTACCATGGCAACATAATCTCCAAAAAAAGGGGGAAAAAATTCTTACATCTCCTTACCTTGAGAACAATGTGTGTTCCAAATTTCATGAAAATCGGTTAAAAACTGAGAAATTAGCTTGTAATGCAATATAGGCATAAATTCTAAAAAATTGTTGGCCATGATTTGTTGGATTTAAACCAGGCCTAAACTACCCCCTGCGCGAGTTTAACTTTTTGAGGATTTATTACCACACTTAGACCAGGGTTAGCTTAAACCTTGCTATCGGAATACGAGACTTAAACCTAGATTTAAATATGGCAGTTTATTACCATACTTAGACCAGGGTTAAGTTAAACCACGCTATCAGAATACGGGCCACAGTGTAGATAAATGGTAAAAGTAAATACGTAGATGCGTAGATACGAACCACTGTATGAAGATGTAAGCCTTAGTACATTTTTCTTTAATAATCTGATGCTACAGTAACATTAACAAAACCTACCTGACCGATAATATGTAAATTGAAATAAAGTCAATCAGGGTCCGTAACACAAAGCTTAGCAATCATCGTAGAACATTTTTTTTTAATATAAACGTTTGATTGCATTGACTACCATAGCATTTAAGCAATGTCAGCGTAAGATTAATCGCTAACCTTCGTGTTACGGGACCTTGGAGATGGTTTCGGTGAGGGGTAAAATAAAAGGAAACAAGAGCAGATTAGTACTAGGAAAATTGTATTACATCTTTATATATGCTTTCTTATACTACATATACCACTACATAAGTATTGTATAGTTTCAAAAGAAATTGAACTACAATTTCACTCTAAATGAGGGGACCAATAAAATCCAGAGAAAAATGAAATATGTGAATTAATTACACAAGAACCTAGCACGTCCATTGAGCTTTCGTATAAAACACATATTGCGATGCATCTTTATGTCATCTTGCATACATACAGTCGTTCTTTGGTGACACAAATTTTGCATCTGCGACAATTGTTCCGGCTTAATTTCGTCTGAGATGTAGGGTTAGGGTTGTAACAGGGTTTAATTTTAGACTTAATGTGTGGTTGGGGGAGGGTATAATGTCAAACCCAGGGTTGAAATTGGTCATTCGATTAGTGTGTGGAATTTACAGCGGAGCAATTGTCGCCGGAGCAAATGTCATGAAACCAAAAACAACTGTATAATTCAAATGTCCATAGTAGACGCATACAACCCTTCATCCAAGTTAGTCAAAGACAAGTAACTCTGTGAAATAAGAAAAAATATCAGTTTTAAGACCAATAAATGTTGATTTCGCATTGACTTCGAAACCTTCATCTCACCAACCCCAGGTTATAAATAACTCATAAATCAATTCGAAATTATGGCCCTAATAATTGGATCAACTTTCTAGACAATATTAAGTCATGTTCAATAATATACTAATTGAAAGCTACTATTAAAAGAAAAACCATCGAATCATATGAATCCCCCTCTTTAAGTGAATACTTCAACTGCCCTCTACTTCATCAGCACCTGCATTGCACCCACTTGATCAATGAAGAATTTATTTATTTATTTATTTATTTATTTTGTTTTATTTATTTTATACTGCAGGGTAGGCCTGTTCAGTTCTTAAAACTGCTTTACAAAGGTGCCCTGCAGTTTAAAATACATGTCAAGATAACTATGAACAACAACAACAAACAACATCAAAAATACAAAATACAAAATATCTAACATCAGAAACAATTAACACCAAAATATAGAGTGGGAAGTGACAATTTAAACATACATAGCATTGTAAATCAATGGAATATCATTTCGCTCTTTATCAATTCGTATGAAAGGCTTTGCATATTTTTTTTTAAACTAACAAGGAGGTACAGACTTGTAAATTTGAAGGAAGTGCATTAAATAATTTGGGTCCGACATATGCGAAAGATTTTCTTTTATGTTCAATTCTAGCTTTGGGAAGCTGAAGGGGGCATCGTAAAGAATACCGTGTCCCGTATTTCACGGGCCGTTTACATACTAAAGGTTTTAAATAATTTGGAACTAAATCATTCATTATTTTATATACAAGAACACAATACTGATATTTTATACGCTGATCTACTGATTGCCACTTCAGTGACTGCAACAAAGAAATTTGTGATGTATTATAATCTTTTTTCAAAAGCATTCTGGCATATTTATTTTGAAGTTTTTGTATCTTATCTAAATGTATTTTTGCACTGCTTCCCCAAGATGTAATACAGTAATCAATGTAAGGTAAAATCATAGAAAAGTACAGCTTCTTCATAATATCAAAGGAGAGTAAGTGCTTAATCCGCCTTACACAACCTATTGCCCGAGATATTTTACAAACGATATTAGTAATATGTTCGCACCAAGTCAAGCCCGGATCGAGCATGACACCTAAGTATTTAATCTTTTTTACATTTTCTAATTGTATGTTCCTGAATTTCACTGACAAGTGAGCACCCCTCAACTTTTTCTTTTGACCAAATACCATGGCTTTTGTTTTTTGCGCGTGTAAATGCATATTATTTAAGTCTAGCCATTTACTTATTGAATCAAAATCATCTTGCAAATACTTTTGTACCTCCTTAATTGATTCACCGTGATTAAAAATGGCGGTATCATCAGCATAAAGAGACATTTTAGAATTTACATGCAATTTCAAATTACACATGTCATTAATAAAAATACAAAATATCAATGGACCCAGTATAGATCCTTGTGGGACACCTGATTTTATCTTCAGAAATTCACTGCGACAACTGTTAATCATTACAAATTGCCTTCTGTCTGTTAAATACGGTTCCATCCAGTTGTATTCATTGCCAGTAATACCATAGTACTTAAGTTTTGCAAGTATAAAATTGTGAGGAATAACATCAAAAGCTTTGCGTAAGTCCAAGAAAATACTACCAGTAACATCTTTTCGGTCCATTTTATCATACAAAAAGTCTGTAATCTCAGTTAGACAAGTGGCAGTAGAATAAGACGGTCTGAAGCCAGACTGACAATTTGCAAGTAGATCATTTACATTTAAGTACTTATACAATTGATCATGTATTGCTCTCTCTAGTATTTTGGACAGGACTGGAAGCACAGAAATTGGTCTATAATTGTCAATATCAAATGATCCTCCCTTATGTACAGGAGTAATTCTTGCTGTTTTAAAATCTTCTGGAATAACACTAGTTTGTAAAGTTGCATTAAATAAATGGGTTAAAGGGCCAGCTATACTTTCTGCTGCCAGCTTAAGAAACTTAGGGTGAAAGCCATCTACTCCGACCGCTTTCGAACAATCAATATGTAATAGTTCTTTCAAAACGTACTCCTTTTTTATTGCATAAAATTTAAATTCACAATCTGGAATAAACAGAGTTTGTAAATTGTTTAATAAATCTTTCGAGAAGTTACCCGAAGCGGCTTGCAACCTTGAGCCGACTTCATTAAAGGCTTTGTTTAGAACGTGAGCTATTTCATTGTTAGGTATTTGATCATCATCAATTGTTAATTTAACATCATGACTCGTGGTTTTATTTTTCTTAGGTATAAGCTTCGATAAAATGTTCCAGTTCTTTTTTATGTCATTTTCGCAGTCCTTAAATTTGTCCTGATAATACTTCTTTTTCAAATTTTTAATCAAGTTATTAGCTCTGTTACGGAAAAACTGAAATTTATTCCACCAATAAATTAATCTTGTTTTTCTAAATTGCTTTCTATAATAATCCCTTTCGCGTGTTAACACCAAAAAATCATCATTTATCCAAGGTACCCCTCTTTGTTTTTGCCGCACTGATATCACGGGGGCATGCCTGTCACAAATGTCCAGGAGTGTGTTTTTAAAGTAGTGCCACAATTTTTCAACGTCAGTCCCACAGGAATAAAACTCATGCCAATCAACTTTCCTTACATCATCTTTAAATTTCTCACTGTCAAAGTACTTGAATGAACGACAATTAGTTATTTTCGGAGAAAGGGATTGATGTTTCCCTTTAATTGCAGTAAAAATCACCGAGTGATCACTAAGTCCAGCTGACTGCACTCCTGACTTAATAATATTGTCAACAAGTGCATCAGAAATACATACCAAATCGATTACTGACTGGCTATGTGGTGAAATTCTAGTGGGTTCAGATATAACCTGTGTCATTTGCATTGTAGTAAGGAGACTGGAAACTTTTCTAGAAAGATTATTTATGGTTTGCATATTACAGTTAAAATCACCAAGAAGGATGACGTTGTTTGTAACTGTATACAATTTCTCAAGATTACTTTCAAGACTGTCAAAAAAATCTAAATGATTATCCGGTTTTCTATACAATATACCAATAAATAATGAGCTACTATTGCTACGTTGCAACTCCAACCAAATTATTTCTAAGGCAACAGATTCAAGATCCAATCTCCTTATATACGATAAATTTTCTGATATAAAACATCCCACTCCACCTCCATGAGTACATCTATCCTTCCTCTCAAACTTATAACCTTTAACAGAAATCAAGCTATCAGAATGTTCTTTTGTTAACCATGTTTCTGACACTCCTAGTAGATCATAAGGGTTATTATTCAGCCAACATTGTAAATCAGCAACTTTATTAACAATGCTTCTGACATTAAGATGAGCTAATTTTATACCTTTAATATCTTTTAGAGCAAAATCATTAGTTTCGGTTGACCTATCATCATGTGCGTCGACAGAAATATTATTACGGTTATACACGACTTCAGTAGATAGATCAGGATCATTCCAAAAAGGTAATACACTTTGGAGAATACATTTCGGGCACTGCCAATTTTCAAACAGTTCATCTGAATCATAGGTCTCTCTTGAGACCCCGCCACAAACTATATGTACCCGCTGTGAACATACAGTGCATAACAAAGCCTTTTGATTTATTTTAACAGATTTATTACAAATTGAACATGGGTATTTAATCATTAAATCTTATGTTGAAATTAGGTTGAGATTTTACTTCCTCCACTCTAAGCAATTTATATACATTAATCATTTTAATTATCAAATATATATACATGAAAAACCCGAATATGTGCAAAATAGCAACAGCAACAATAACAATAAAATGTAAATTGTCACACTTCAAAACAAGTGAAAAGTATTACGTGTAAGTAATAAATGTAATTTTATACAAATATTCAATAAAATAAGAACCAAGTTCTAGTGATTAACGTTATTAAAAACAAATCGTATATTTAATAGTGCAATTTAAAAGCAAATAGTAAACAGGAACGCCTGTGTGCTCAAGCGGACCAAGTATTACAGTTCAGTGAATTTGATTGATATTGTTGTCTCATTCCTTCAATTGATCAAGTTTTCCGAGGTCCTTTACACTTGAAAGAGCAACTCTTTTCCCACTCTTATTCATCGCTGTTACTCTTCCGACTTGAGTCCAGACTTTGTGGACTTGCGGGAGGTTTCCCTTCTTTACTTGCCAGAACAGCTGAGATCGCTTCCGTGTTAGATTTTCATTGATGTAAATTGAAAGGCCTTCAGCTTAGCCCTAGATGCGTATACAGCCTCTCTTGCCCTGTAGTTGGAAAATTTGATGATGATATTCCGAGGCTTACGACTACGAGGATCCTTCTGCTTGTTCTCAAGCGCAGCATGGCTGGAAAGGCGGTGAGAACGATCGATGTCCTCTTGTTTCACTGTAACACCCAGATTCCTCTGGCACACCTCTATGATCTTGGCATCAGTATCTTCGTTTGCAGATTCAGCAATACCACTGAAAATCAGGCAATTGCGGCGTGAATACTGCTCCGCCTCATCAGCTGCAGCTTCTAGAAAGACATTTATGTACCATTTTTACGAGGCCGCCATCATATTCAAGCTTAACCGCTCACGATGGCGGTCTCCTGCATTCGTTTGAACTGATATTTTCTTTTAATTGAATAATGCTTCTTGGTGATATTTATTTGTCATTGCTTTATTATGAGTATTGTTTTATTGTTTTGTAAAACTTAAATATGTATCACCTTTGTAGATGTTATGTTGTATATTTATCTTGAATGCAGAAATATGATAAAATAAATCAGTCAACGTACTATGAAAATGAAATATGAGTAAACACAAAAGTGAGCTCCTTTTTCAAAATATTTAGCTTTACATAATCATGATAATGGCAATAGGTAGCAGCGATCATCTTTCTGTGATCTTAAAGTATTACTGTTCGCATCATTTTATGGTATTGAAAAATAAATGTGAATATATCACTTGTAACACACATTAAGTGGTATAAGAAAGATATGATATTTTCAATCTTACATGTGTTTTTTCTAAAATCATTTCCATACTCTTCAGGATGTGATCAAAGTTACTCCGATCTTGGGGTTCCTTGTCCCAGCAACCAGCCATAACCGCATACATTTGAAATAAATTAAATATGATGTTTAAAAAAAAAGATTACATAAGCGTTTAAGGAAGTATATATAAAATTAATTTCAAACATGGAATTATTAGAGGGGTATATGCTTAGTACAGACTGAAAATTATATGATTTAAACAGACAGGGATAATTTACACAAAGAAAACACTGGAAATCTCTTCAAAATCGTACAATAACAAAGGTATGATATTTTAAATTTTGCAGCATTTTTGGTGAAATAGTTGTACGCCTGTCCACTCGAGTATGCAATGAGAAAGCTGGTTCTCAATCCTTTTTTTAGGATATATGAAATAATATTTATTCATATTTTGTCCGCCTAAAATGAAAAAAAAAACACTGATAAGTTATTTAATTTGTGAGATATCTATTGCTGTAACGTTTTTGTCAAGAGGAAGACACATGCACATACACGTATAAACATACGGATGAAAGTATGAAAAAAAAAGAATTTCATGCAATTACTTAAGAAGACAAAAAATGGGTCAAAACATCATCGGCCCACTTATTGAATATTTATGACGGCGTGCATCAAAAATCGAAATTCAAAAATCTCGACATTCGTCAGCTCTTGATGAAATCATCAGCACTTTGCTAAATGATTTTTACTATACTTTAGATGAAAATTATTTTTAACCAGGAGTACCCCTTTAGTATAAGTCATTCAACTCATGCTTCCTTAGATTGTGCGAAAAATCTCTATCTGTATTATGAAGATTTATTTTTTTAAATGTTGTGAATTTGGAACATAACGGTAAATGAATTTACGAAAGCAAACAACAAGTGTAATTCTCTATTGGTCAATTTACAATTCTAGTCATCCTTGACAAGCAAGTTTTAGATTTTTTGATAAAAAATAAGCATTACACTTCTTGTGCACAGTGACGAGGGCGTGGCATCTGGTAACCATTAGCAACCTCCGTCTGAACCGTGCTGACTGCCATATTTGGGTATGGCCTTGCACCTATCAGAATGTTAAAAGGAACAATGATATATAATGAAGCATCTAAATATTGGATATCTAGAAGTTGCCCAAAATAATCATATATTGTTAGAACTAGAAGTATGAACATGGTATCAAAGTTTGATTCGTTTTAATGAATATCTCGACGCCGATAACCCCCTGCTCCATGTTTGCATATGTGCCAAAAAAGTAACATCGCTCGTAAAATCACATGTTCTTTGTTCAGTTTAACAGAGCTAAACTACTGCGTCTGTTGTTATACAGTTTATCAGTCTTCCGAACAGTCACAAGTTTGACCATACCTAACCAAAAATAACTTTCATTTGTAGCAATTGTCAATCCGGTTAAAATGTTAAACATCACCCGGCGTTTTATATAGGCCTATCATTAGAATGTTGATATCATTATCATTCGAGACAAATAAATATATGTAAAATTCTATTTTAATATTTCCGTCACTGTTGTTGATGCTGTTGTAGCAGCAATAGTCATGGTAGTTTAAAAAGATGTTGTTTTTGTTGTATTTTGCCTTTTTATCATAATTATTTACCAGTTTGTAATCGACCATTGGTAGAGAATTATCATCATTACCACCATCATCAAACCCATCATTGTTATTTTCTGATATATGACTAAGATATTAGACATTTACAAACATAACTTTGTGCACACCCTTTCTTACCCAGTGTCACGATTTCCCACAGTACGATACCAAAAGACCAAATGTCTCCTTCTGTTGTTTCGTCACCCGTTGCCATGGTTTCTGGTGAACTCCATCTAGTTGGTTTCTATATATGACGGTGTGCAGATTACAAAGAATCTTGCTATAACAATAATTCAAGCGATTGGCAATTATAATCTGCAATGAACCTATAAAATGTCTTAATACTGGCCGAAATAAGCAATAATAGACTGGTATAGTTGCAGGTTGAGGATCAAAGTCAAGGGTCACGTGAGTTAGGGTTCCAGCCTCGCTTCCTTTAATACCATATGGTTTCATTTAATACCATATATTTTCATCTAAATTGTTAAATAGGAGATAGATCTCTATAGCAAGCCGACAACATAAACATGATTATTGTAAGGCATATTGAGTCACACTTACAGCTACGTCACCAAAGATCGATGAAGAAAGTCCATAATCTGATATCTTACATTCCTTTCTTTCTCCTAGCAACACATTATGAGCGCAGAGAGCGCCGTGGATGATCTGAAGAAAAGAGAAATACACTTGCAACTCTTATTCTTTAGGGTATTCATTTATGTTGATCTTTGTGAAAGTAGACGAATCTCTCGTCTTACACCTGTGTGAATAACAAAGGAGCGATAAACCGTTCCTATTCCAATTGTATGATTAAGATTACCTGTAATGCTTCAAAACAAAACATAATTTAGGTTTCCGGAGAGTATGGCTGCCGAAAATATTTTTGAGGATATGGTTGTACAAAGTTGCAACCCTAATTGCCAAAAAAAAAAATTTACTAATCAATTTTTCAAGTATGACATATAAAGGGTGTTTTTCAGCTTAATAGCCGATTTTTGTTTCAAAACCTAACTGCCTTCCTTTCTCCTCTTGTACCCCCTTTTTTGTTAAGGAATCTCATAATAAATACATTCTTAGATGCAAGGAACTGCATCCCTTTAGCAACCTGCCAAGCCAAGTTAAGTAGGGTACCCTCATCAATACGAACACCGTTTGGTTTGAGATTGGTGTACGTAGGTTGAGATTGCACCCCTGAAGTCTGTAGATGGGTAAGTAGTGTACCCCCTGAGATGAACCCATACAAAATACTGCCTACATGGATGAATGATATAGTAAAAACAAAGTTAAACTCGGTGTCTTAATGTTTACTAAGGCATAAGTGTTTAGTGTAATCTAGGAAGAATATCCTTAAATTAGCAAATGGAATGGATTGTTATTATGTCTTCTCATTTTGTTTTGGTGACAGACCCCCCCCCCCCGTCTCTCTAATACACACACACGCTTTCAATCTCTTCGAGGGGGTTTCACTCATCAGAAGGTGCAACGTGCCATCTTTTAATTGGTAACTACCTCTGTCTTGTGTCTCGTCGAGATACCTTAGATGAGGGAAAGGGGCCAACGAACTCTTTACCGATTGTAATAACTATTGATATATTTTTGTTGTTTCCAAGAGAACCAATTATGTTCTTTTACAAAATACTCAAACTATCTACCAATGAAAAGGCTTACAATATGTCACATGACCACGCCGCGGCTCGCGCGCTCATCAAGAAATTATGTCGACTTTTTGTACCGCACAACATATTGTGCAAGTGAGCTGTTGAATCTAGGCATACCAGGATCAGGATGGCCGAACTGGAGTACATTTTAAAAGATTTCGGGGAGGAAATCATTCAGATTTTGAAAGGTATGTGTTTATGGAATTGTACAGATCAAAGCTGAGGAAGAATGGGCCAATGATTGCAATTTGCAACTGTGATTGATTGAGATTGAAAGTACGTTTCAATTGACGCTGTAACTTTCGCGAAGGAGATCTACGTGTACGTGTGGGTTGAACGTGAGATTAACACAACTGTCCGTCGCATGATGACTAGATCTATCTAGTGGTCTAGTGTGTGTGAAGGGTTGGACCAAAAGTCACGCACATCATAAAATTCAATATTTTGCAGCATTATGTTCACCTACCATCTGTTGCTACATACTCCGAATATTATTTTGTTGCAAAAACACGGCATAAAACTAACAGTAATAACGAAAATCGCAGCGAGATCGAGACCCTAGCTCTCCTCGACCTCGGCTTTGTTGCCTCCAATCCAGTTCCAAACGCAGGTTGTGGACTGAAGAGGTCTAGCCTATATCTGCGCCGGCGCGGCCCGAACGCTGCAGACGTTCGAGCGTTCGGGCTGTCGCAGTTAATTCTGGGCAAGAATTTCGCATGCAATTAAGTTACAGTAGGCCTGAGACCAATTAGGTGCCAGTGTGAGTATACCTCGACATTTCGTGCAGGCTCCACTTCACTTGACACTACCTCTACATTACGCTCCACCTACCCGAACTTCGATACCGTGAACTCTATCAAAAGTATCAGATATTCCAAGTTACAAAGGTGGGAATATAACATCCATGCAACATCACGATCTTTAAAAACAAGACTAATATTCTTTACACCAAGTTTCACTTCTTTTCCATGCTTCTATCAGTCTCAAAATTTGTGATTTAGAGCCAACATGAAGTTCCTCACACATATAGATAATTCGCTGCCGTATCGCATGAGCTACCGCCTTACCGGGTCCGGTCCGAGCTCGGACCCTCGCGCGCGCATGCGATGTTTTGAAATCGGCAGCGGATTATTTATACGTGCGAGGAACTTCATGTATGCTCTAAATCACCAATTTTGAGACTGGTAGAAGCATGGAAAAGAAGTGAAACTTGGTGTAAAGTAAGAATATTAGTTTTAATTGTTTTAAAGATCGTGATGTTGCATGAATTTTATATTTTCCCCCCATAAAATCCCACCTTTGTCACTCGGAATATCAGATAGAGTAATACGGTCTCGAAGTTTGGGTAGGTGGAGCGTAGTGTAGCGGTAGTGAAGTGGAGTGGAGCCTGCACGAACTTCGCTCGAGGTAGTGTGAGTGATACACTATACTGCCTTGGCCTTAATTGGGCCTTACGGCTGTGAATAGTGTTACTGTTAGTGACCGGCCAACTAGTCTAGATCTAGATCTAGACCTAGACTAAACTTAAAATCTAGGAGATGGGTCTAGATCTAAATGTAAAAGATCTAAAACTAAAAGCTAATGTAAGTACAGGAACCATAGCCTTTACGCAGAATGTGGAAATTGATAAACTGCTAATTAATGCAAATATATTAAAATCACCAAACAATGCTTTTTTTTTTACTGTAGGTCTAAGTCCAACTTGACTCAAGATCTGGTAGAGCTTAGTACAGGGATCATAATTTGTGCATAGAATTTGGAAATTCATTAATTTTGCTAATTTATGCAAATTGTACTATAAGTAGGCCTACACAGTTTTCCTTTATTGTGCCTTGAACTTTTAGCAGGTGACACGTGTTTTCTGTTAACACTCCATTAAGCGTTTAACCGCCGACCGTGCCTGCAGGCACGCTTCCGTGAAATGGAAGCATGTCTTCATGTGACACATTATAAACAGAGTAAAAAACACCTAAGATCTTAGAAATTGGTATCAATAGAAAGTATCTAGAGTAAATTCCTATTATTTTGATATGTAATTTGATGATTTTTATGAAGTATTTGTTTATTGTGTATCAAAATGACGTAATAATGTACACAAAACGCATACTGATAGGCAGGTCCAGTATAAATGCCCTTTAGTATTTATGTTGAGTGTGTTACCATAGCAACGATTATTGATATAATAAAAACAAGAATTTCAATGATAAGAGTAATTCGTATTATTACTTATTTGTTGATTTACAGGATGTCTAATTAAAAAGGAACAAAAAAAAGCAACTGGCCGACCCCGCCCGCCGCCTCTAAAATAGTATTTTTCCAATTTTGGGGCCCTTTTTTCGCGTGCCGATATTATCTTCATAACTCCAGTTAGGATCAATGGTATTTTGTGATTTTGGTGTCTACGTAAAGCTGACAATAAGGCCAATCTTATTAGTAGAATCACAAGCTCACAAATTTACATCTTTATCACTAAATTGCATATTCTTTTAAAAATACAAAAATTTTATAAATTATCTGTATATTTGGTTACAATAGCAACACACTAAATGAGTTTTCCATCCAAGAAGATTCTGCTAGGATCGAAGGCTCAGGCCCCTTTTTGACTCAGGTTATTTATTTATTTTTACGAAGAATGCATGATTTTGCCTTTTGAAGTACTGGATCTCATGATATCATGTGACTACATATGTTTTATACTTTCGACATGACAGGAGCATTTCTTCTCAGAAAATGAAGGATTCATTGAGTACAGATTCAAGAATATGAGGCAGAATGACAAACAGGGTAAGAAGAGGAAGCATGCCAAATCAGATGATCACAAACAAGAAGATGTGATAGTGGATGAGGAATTACTTCAAGATGAAGAATTACAAGAAATGGTGTGAGAAATGTCAATCTTGTTACAGTGTTGATTCCTGCAAAATAATATGTGAAATAAGATGGGTGGCTGACTGAAAGACTTGTCTGAGTTTAAATAAACTGATTTGAAAAGATAATTCAAGATATTCTTAAAGCACAAATATAGTTTTGGTAAGGAAAAAGTAGAAAAATAAAACTTGCTCTATATTTGAAAAGACATCAAAAGTATTTTCGAACAGCTTTCACGCTTTGAACCGAAGTCAGATTAATGATTTTACAATAATTGCACCTTGCAAACTGTACATGTAGCTATTATATGTATATATTTGTTCGAAAGCCCTCTGAACAATTAAAAAAAGTCAAATAAATTATTAAAAAGTAAAAAAAGAGATTCAAAGCAAATCATTATTGGTCAATGACTTGCCTTGATAATCATCTTTCTTTCATTCTCAAGTTTGTTTCATCAATCTGAGTGACAATGCACATTTGGAAAGCTCTAATAGGTGATTTCATGCAGTTAACATTTAAGGAAATTATATTGACAAATGTTGTGAAATCTATTTCTCATGTCGATATTGGCATGGTTTCTGTCATTTTGATGATGTAATTGCCATGTCGATGGCATCCCTAGTACGCATGCACATCTGTGTAATGTAAGAAATGCAGAATAGCTCAAAATACGAGATCAAGGGGGCACCAAATTAAAGGCGCGTTTAGAAGTAATACAAAGAGTATGTCCAAGGCAATAAAAGTGCCTTACATGTACATGCAGGTTATTTTGATGGTTGAAATAATACGGTAACTTCTGTCTTTCAGGTTAACTGGATGAAGCACACAGTTCCCACTGCAGCAAATAAGGGGAAAATTATCCAATTTTTCAAAGACACTGCTGCTTATCGTCAAATGATGCTGAAGAAGAGGACAGACATGACCATTTCAGACTTCATCACCACCTTTCCAAGGATACAAGAGATGCCAGAACTTGTAAGTTAACCCGAGCTTTCATGACGACTTATTTAGAGGCCTATTTGATCACCTTTTCTTCTGCTAATTGGCAACACTTGTATTTTTACTTCAATGCTCCACGTGTTAAACAAAACATTTGCTTATAATATATCCACTAAGACTTAAATATGTTTAAAATTGTTATGATTGCCAATTTGTACTGAAAGAACACAGATTCTCACTATGTCTGATTGTTGTCAGTTTAAGGATTTTGATTCTCAGTTCCCTTATTTTTTGGCCCATCTGAGCCAAAGGCTCAAGTGAGCTATTGTGACCGCTTTTTGTCCGTTGTGCCTACACTTTTTACATTTTAATCTTCTCAAGAACCCCTGGGCGGATGTCAACCAAACTTGGTGAGGATCATCTTTACGGGGTTTATTCATATGGAGCATGTGCCCCCCCCCCCCCCCCCCAATTGGAGAAAGTGGGTAAACTTTAAAAATCTTCTCCAGACCCAAAAGCAGTACAGTCATGATCTGTTGAATGTAGATACCTTTATAAATGGAGAATATAAGTTGTTCATGTCAAGACCTAGGATGGTCACCTTGGGCTCCTAAAGGGGATGAAAGTTTGGAAAAAGGGTCAATTTGGGAAATTATATTTTCATATTGAATTTCTTTAGAACCAGATATCAGATTTCAACCAAACATGTAGATCGTCCTTAAGTGGTAAGGACCTAAAGTTGTTTGTATATGGCATGTGGCAACGTGCCAGGGGTGGTGGGGGGGGGTCAATTAATTCTTCAGGTACCCAAAAGCTCTACAAACAAGATACGCTGTATATATACATTTATGGAAGAATAAGTTTTTCATGACAATATATAGGCAAGCTACTTGGGCCCCTGTAGGTGTAAAAGAAAATAAATGGGGCCGGAGGGGGGGTCGGGTAAATCAGATTGTTATCATCTTCAAAACCAAACGTGATGAGGATCATCCATAGGGATAGGGACTTAAAGTTATTCATGTGGAGCAGGGTAATATTTACTAGATAGCATTAAAGATAGAGAATATATGTTGTAAATGACAAAATGCATACACTTTTCTCACCAAGAGAGGAAATTGTACTAGGCTTTCCCGTTAATGTTACAGTTTTTCCTATTTTCTCCACGTGTAAATAGGGCTTTTATTCCAATCATATCTAGGGTAGATCCAAAGTTTCTCAAATCATGCATGTTAAAGGAGAATTATACCCTTGTAGCAAGTTAGCTTATGTGAAAGTAGAAAAATCAAAGAATGAAATCAACGAAACTTTGAGTAAGATTGGGCAAGTAATAAGAAAGTTATGAGCATTTGAATGTCAAGATCACTAATGCTAAGGAGACATTGCCATTGGCAATGCGACCAATATCTGTGATGTCACAGACGTACAACTCTCCCCTTTGGACACTGAAAATATACCCTAAAATATCTCATTTTGCTCATTCTTATGATATGACAAACAAATCATCCATGATATAATGCTGTGAAACCTCTGTACTTGTCCTCTCATAAAAGAACACCTCATCTTGCAATAGACTCTATAAAAGAGAGAATTTAAGTGATATAAGTATTAAAGTAATGGGGGAGTTGTAAGTCTGTGACATCACAGATCTCGGTCGCATTGTCAATGGGAGGATCTACATGGCATTAGTGATCTCAATATTCAGATACTCATAACTTTTTTGTTATTCATTCAATCTGGCTCAAACTTTCAACAATATGTTTCTTTGATTTTTCACTTTGATATGAATTCAACTGGTTTCTATGGTTTCTTTCTCCTTTAATTATCCTTATGTGGGTTATGTCCATGTTTCATGAACTAGGCAAATGTACGCATTGAATCATGGACCCAATGTTCTACTATTACAAGCATGAAAGTTAGGTTTACAAAAATATACTTATTCCTGTTTGGTTTTTACAGATCAACATGGACTTTGAAACAGAACATGGGCACCTTTCTGACAATTTTATTTCAAAGTGGGAGTCGTTCTACCGAGACCGTATCATAAAATTAGGTTTGAGCTGGTATCCAGCGGTAAAAGAATCAATTCAACAGTTTGAGAAAGGTGACAACAGTGAGTAAAGTTTTTATTTTTAAGGACTCCAGGCTGAAATTCAAATGATTTGAAAAAGTAGAGTAAAATATAAATCCATTCGGAAGGTATTTGCGGTACAACCATGTAAGAGTTTGGAAACGCCACATTCCAAGCTGAATGCGCAGCTCGTCGTCAGGAGAACGAATGAAGATAAGAGCAAGATACAACAACTTATGTACATGTATGATGCTAGGTTTAGGCTGGAAAAAAAAGAAATTTAAAACAATAGTAAGAATAGAGTTGAGGTGAAAGAAGGAGGATGTGGCAGTGGAAGTAAGTAGGTTCGTGCATAGGAAAGAGGGGGAAACATCAAAGGGATTACTTCAATGGATATATAAAGATAGAACAGAACAATGGGAACTGAAGGGGATATAAAAGGTGCATAGAGCATAGAGGAGATCAAAGGAAGCGCCTTGGCATATATTGTGATATAACAAAGTTTAGTACATCAAGTCTTATAGAGTAAAATATAACAAGCACAACACTAAAGATGTCATCAAAATTGGATAACGAAGTTACTTTTTTGTTTTTTGCATTTTTTTTCTTCAATAAATTGCTTTCATGCATATTCAATGAGCAAGCTGATGATATCACACCTCAACTTTTTATTTTGTATTTTATTATGTGAAATAATTATTCAAATTTTCTGCTCCAGACATAATAAACTAGGATGACTGACTCCTGATGGAATGTTTATGATCATTGTTGTTACTGAGTTATGTCCATATAAGGGATAGATTTTTTTATACACATATGATGTGTAATTTTACTCTACTTTCCAAATTATCTGATTTCCAGCCTAGATTCCCCCTTTATTTCTGATTTATATTTATTGTCAGTTTGGTTGTGCAAAGAAAATTTGTTTGCTGCTTTATCTAGGTGACAGCAGACAAAACATTAAAAGTTATCCGTTTTCAAATACTTAAGTGGCACTCTCCATTATTAAAAGATGTTCAGAGACCTAATGATCCAAACAACAGTTGTCTCCACACTTTTTGTCTTGCCTGAACAAAGTTTGGCAGAGACCTTGTAATCTCTCTCTCTCTCTATCACACATGGAATTGTGATGAATGGATGGTACAATATATGCATTGCATTACAATGAGGAGATGATGCAATGTACATGTATGTACATCATTGCATCAAAGTGAGCAGATAAGATATAATCTTTACCTACTATCATTACATGATAATAAGGGAGTGTGCCAAAGTTAATTGAACATATTAAATTATAATATCATAATATTTATCGTTTACAGGAGACCTGTGTGCTTTAACTGCACTGTTGCTGATGTTACATAAGCCACTGACAAAGACCAAGAACCCCACCTCGAGTTCAAGAGCATCGAGTTTGGAGCACTTCATCCAGTACAGACCTGTAAGTAGTCAATTAGTGAATATGCGAATTTTGGGTTTCCTACCAGACATCAATTTATCCTTAAATTCCTGTCCCACAATACTTCTCTTTTGGTGTGTGTTTCTTGCTATTTTCACAAATTTTTTCCATCTGTTTTTTTCTGTCTGTCCCTCTCTTCATTGGGTTTTTCTCCACCCGGCCCAATTAGTCTATGTTAGTTTTTTTTCTTTTGTTCCCGGGCTTTGTGCCACCTCTTTATGAATCTTCCTTTACATTGGTTAATGCCATTCCCCCCTTGACTTTTCACTATGAAAACTTTTCTATTTTTCTGTGTATCCTATGTATTAAGAATTGTGAATGATCATTAAAAAGAAATTAATTGTAGTATTTATTTATCCAACAACAATATCAACTTCATGTATAATAACAAATGCAAAAATATGAACAAAGAAAAATTATAATATGATTACAAATTGCAGAGCCAGAACTTGAAAGAGGCCATAGAAATATAATGCAGTGGTGTATGTCATCCTGAAGATGCATTCCAATATCTTATGAAATGCAAATTCCAGCTGTGCAGGCATGTATACATGCATTCATTAATCTCTCCTTCACTGGCAAAATATAATTGTTGGCTTATAAATATTGTTGGCTGTTTATGGATCGTGGCAGCCTCCCAATACTTCATTCATGGGGTTGTTTCAAATATACTACAGGTTTACATCATGTAATTTTTTTCCTCCCTGTTTGAATACGAGAGTAATTAGGTTCTACATTTGTTTGAATATGATATTGTTGGGGCCTATGCTTTTAAAATTTGTAGCTTATGTTGTCAATGCTCAACTATCACTTCTTTCTGCTTCTTTGCCAGATTGGGACAGATGTTCAAGTGGCAGCAGCTAGGAAGTCTGCTGAGTTTCGGCAGCCCTATATTCTAGCCCTTGGACACAGACGCAAGCCACTACAATCTTGCGGATTGAACTACTTCTTCAGTTTTCAACCAATATTCATGAAATTTGGCACATACATTGGTCTGCTTGTGAGGATGTGCAGACACATTTTTCACAAAAGTAACTAGAAGACAAGGTGATATCTAGTTTGATATTACATTGCTGAGAGTGATTTATTATTCATGAGTCATAAGGTAAAGAATCAAGCAGAATTTACAGGGTCTTGCATTAAGACATAAAGACAAATTTAACCCTAAATAGACTGGGGAGGGGGAGGGTAAAAGGCCCCCCTTGAATTTTTTTTGCAATAAATTTGTCGATAAATCTCATGCAACTTTTGAGACCAAATTTGCGACGCCTGGGTATGCAGTCCGAAATTATGCATAATTATGTAAGTGCATGTCAGTCCCAAAATTGCTCAAAATGCTAATTCTGTTTGTAGCCTAAATTCATAGCGTTCTCTTTACTTTTACTGATTAAAATCAATTAATTTCATGTTGTTTAAGATCATAAAATTATTGTCGACAATTTCCATCCAAAAATAAGTCAAAAACAAAGAAATACATATGAAATTTCAAAAACAATTAAATACTTAAAACACTTTGATACTGATTATTTTTTGATGTGCATTTGGTCAGAATCTCACAGGGAGTCTCTAAACAAAAGATTAGCGGTACAAGGGCCTTATAATTTAAAACAGTCAAATTCTAATTTCATGCATAAATTAGGATAATGAATAACAAATTAATTTGAATAATTTTGGAACAATCAAATAGTATACAGTTTTGTAGATTAAGTCATGGGTGACGTGCATGACTATTTTCGTTTTTTGATTGCGCGATCAACAAAGCCGAGATTGGGCCTTAAGGGCATTTAACCCCCCCCCCCCCCCCCCCCCCAAACAGTCTTTCCATACTCCAAAATACTCCAGTCTGATTAAGGTTAAACTTTCATTTTCATATTTATTTTGCTCTTTTTGTCTCACCTGAACAAAGTTTAGCCAAGACTTTAATAGTAATTAATCACGGTCCCTGTTGGTCTGTTATTCTGTTACAACAATCTGAAAGTTTTTGTTTAACTTGCTCTCATTTCTTTATTTCTGCAATTTATGAATTTGAGTACACATGACTATAATTAATTATGCCATGAAAATATTTACTGTGACACTGATTAGCGCTGAAACACAACTTGTATTGTAAACTCTTTGAATATTATGCATTGCCTGGTCCCTTATCCCTTCCTTATTATATATATAATTTATTTTGTGTATTTTTATGAATTTATATCAAATCACAGCACTTAATATCATAATTATACCCCCGCCAAATGAAGTTTGAAGGGGGTATATAGTAATCAGCGTATGGTCGGGCGGGCGGTCCATTGCAAACCTTGTGGATCAGACTACTTATTTTTCAACCAATACTTTTGGCACATACATTGTTCTTGGTGTGAGGATGTGCAAGACACATTTTTCACATGTGTCGAAAACTGGGTTGCCATGGTAACGTCATGTAATGTCATAAAATTGGTTAAAAATATTGTGGATCGAACTTCTTCCTCAGTTTTCAACCAATACTCATGAAATTTGGCACATACATTGGTCTTGGTGTGAGGATGTTCAGGACACATTTTCCACATGTTTCGGAAACTGTGTTGCCATGGTAACGGCATGTTATGTCAGAAAATTTGGTAAAAATCTTGCGGATCGAACTATACTTCCTCAATTTTCAACCAATACTCATGAAATTCGGCACATACATTGGTCTTGGTGTGAGGATGTGCAAGACACATTTTTCACATGTTTCGGAAACTGTTTCCATGGTAACGGCACATATAATGTCAGAAAATTTGGTAAAAATCTTGCGGATCGAACTACTTTCTCAGTTTTTAACCAATTTGGCACAAACATTTGTCTTGGTGTGAGGATGTGCAAGACACATTTTTCACGTGTCGAAAATTGTGTTGTCATGGTAACAGCATGTTATTGATGGGGCGGGGGTATTAATCACCTTCGGTTATATTTCTAGTTCACCTTATAATTGTACAGAATATTTAATGTTTCTACTTTCATTATATTGAGAATTGATTGTACAATGGTCTTCATAATCACATTACACTCTGATGTGTATTGTTGCAATGTAAATAATTCTTTGAAAGCATTGAATTTTTAATGTTAACTGATGAAATGTGTATTGTTGCAATGTATACACTGCTTTGAAAGCTGTTAGAGATTCAACCTTCCCCCTCAAGTGTATTCTTAATCCTTTGTATTATGTAATGCACAATAGTGCTCTGGAGTGAATAGTGAGTAGTTAGGCTCAGTGGTTAGGCTCCATCGCACTTAATTGTAATTAACATACTCAGCATTTTTGAACTGGGTGGGTTGCCTGTTTTAGCAGGAGTACCTCACTATCTGCACAGCTTTCACACAGGCAGGACCTATTGGTCCTTGGGTCCAGTTGGGTGATTGGAAATGGAGAGTTAGAGTTTTAAGCCAAACACTTGCGCTACAATAAAACTATATTCCAGAGTCAAGATTCACTAAACCAACATGGAGGCCTGTTCCTGATTTCCTGCATTTAGTCATCCCAGTCAAACTGTAAGTTTAGTTGTTTTTTTGTCTCATTTATGTCTTGGATTTTTATTATTCATTGAGAATAACAAAAGGTCAAAGAAAACCTCTAAAATGTGAGATGTGAAAGATGCTAACTATATTTTTTCATTAAAAGATTATTATATGTCAACAAGAATTCCATCTGTTGAAATATTGAAAGGTCTTAAAGTTGAATTAAGAAGACGATTCCAAATATTGATATATTTACATTCATAGCAACCTTACAACCCCCCAAACACTAAGAGGTGATTCGAGCCCCCATTTTCTTTTTTCAAAATAGTGAATTTAAACGATTTATCCCTACCCATTTTCCCTGAGTTCGCTCCTGCAATGCCTAGCGAGACGGGTGTTAGCTGAGCTGTGACGTCACCGGAGGGTATTCGGTCCCGGTGTAGTAAACAAAGCAGTGCCGTTTTGTGTACTATGCACGTACGCCTACATATTTACTTGTGTCAAAACTTAATTTTATCGCTATTGATTTTATGTGAACGATATTGAAAGGAAGTAATAATTATTCAAAGTCATATATAGTCAATAATATGTCCATACATTGTTAAAACTGTTCTTCTTTGTAGCGATTTTAGACGATTTTATTGCCTCGTTTTCGTTCGGGACTGTGTCCGTGGCGAAACAAGTCATTAATGGAATAAACTGCAGTTGAAGTTGTATATCTGCGAGCCCGAGAACTTGCAAAGAGGAAATGATTAAAATTATATTTATGGCCGTACTATTATTCCAATTATGTAAATTCCCTCGGAATGATACCATAGACCCTAAAGGAATAATTTCAAGGTGAATAATAAGAAATTTGATCAAGATCTCACCAGTCGATAACGTAGCAGACGTGTTATTATGACATATTTATCCGCGTGTGACGCGGCTCTTGCAAAAAACACAGTTGGTTGCGGAATTGCTTTGTGCCGACCGGCCGCCCGCTCTGGCGCAGCCGAGTAGCTGTCGAGCTACCGTACCGCATACCTTTCTTGCTGTCTTCAACTCACTTGCGAATTGCGTTTGTATACATGTGTGACGGTGACCTAGCGTAAATATAGAAAGCAACTCGGACGGTCGAGAAGAATAGTACGTTTGATTCAAGATTGTTCTTTTGAATGAGTGGAAATGATCCAGAGGATATAAAAATGGAGTCAAAGACAAAATGAAAGAAGAAAAAGACACCAGGGGATCGCTGCATATGGTCATGAACTGCGGGTCGACATACCAGACTATGCCTGGGTGTTGTGTGCATTCTATAGGCGTGCAGCGCGCGCAGAGCTGAGCTAGCCGCCGGAATTACTTTCCAGCTACTCACTTGATGGAACATCGTGATAAAATAAATGAGAAATAGTGAAAATATCATTCAATAACTCGCTGTTTGCAACCTTGCATCATGATTTAAGAGTTCATGATAATGATTCATACTGTGTTTTATACAGGGAAAGGAAAGATTTGTACAAATGATTCCTATTTGTTTGATTTGAGTTGCTTTGAAAATTTTTTATAAAATCATCATTCTCTCTCTGCATAGCATTTCTGTATTACACCCGGGCACCTCTTATACTAAATTCCCTTCGGTGACGTCACACTCATAGTGATTTTTCTGTACACTCGTCTCTCGGGCTCTGACAGGTGGCTAATTTCATAGACTTTCAAAGCAAAATATCGAGAAGGCAGAGGGTTTTTGTGACATGCTTTCTGTTTGAACAACTGATATATACTATATATTGTGTGTGGAACCTATATTTATGGAAACTCACCCCCTTCTTAATTCAACTTTAAAATGATATTCTTAAAATATATAAGAAACTTTGCTTTTCCTAAGCATTAATGGATTATGGAAAGTGTTTCTCATGTCATGGAATTTCTTTGTATGAAATGTTAGATTTAAGAGAAATGATGATGCTTTCTTTTCAATGACCGAATTATGTCATTCTAGATTATACTTGAATACTTGAATTAAGCTAGGGAAATGATGTTTCCTTGAATATAGATAACCTATTATGTTATGGTTATTGTCCTATATGTATTCCGTAGACTTTTTAAGTTTTGGAAACTGCTTAATTGTAGATGGGTTCTTCTTCATCTACCTGGGAGTTCACCAAGTGGTTCTTCAGAAGTAAAGAAGTCTGGCAGCTCATTTTCAGCCATTGACCAGACCAGTCAAGAGTAGGAGTAAAGGTTTATTAGAGGGCACCCACCAAGAACGGACAGCACCCTCGCTGACAAGATCTGATGATGGTCGTTTATCATCGCCCGTTTTACTCATTCGTTACTCCTCATGAATTTTTAGCAGGAAGCAACAGTTGATTAAAGTGGGTTATTTTATTTATACCCTCCAGAGACTTAAAGCATTGTTTTGTAACCATATATATACTATTGTGTAACTTCCTTCGAGTTGAATATATTTTTGTTATTATTGTTTATCTTCTGTTTATTCTGGTCCACCAAAACCAGAAGATTGAATTTAAATGTTGGAAGTTGAAGCCGGAAAACGAGTAATAAAACTAAACATATTTTATTTGTTGAACTAAATAATAATTGTCTTCCATGGTCATTTATTTAGTTTTACAGTAGTGAGTTGAGAGAGTCACCATTCGACACAAGTTATGTCCATTTGAATTTATTCAGGTGTGACAAAAGCGTTGAATTCTGAATGTTAACTGATGAAATGTTATGAAAATAAAGCTGTAAAAGCACCCATTTCTTAATTTCATATTGTGTACTGTTTTTTAGATTGTGAAAGTGTTAATCTAGAAAGGGATTTATAGTTAATTAATAACTGATTAGTTTTTAATCTAATTTGATTATAATTGATGTAATCTTCCTGAAGATTAAAAATGAGTAATCCAAGAAAAGTTTACTTTTTAATCTGAAGGGATTTTCCCTCAGGACAATCTGAGCTGGATTAAAAAGTTAATCTATTTGATTACAATTATAATCGCTCGAATTTAGAGAGTATACTACACATTGTTTAGCGTAATTTGTCTTTTCACAGATAGGTTTTAAGTAGCCAATCAAAAATTGGTATCAAGGTGACGTCTTATCGGCTTTAGATTATGTTCAGTCGATTTTACGCCCAAAATTACCCGTAATCAACATGTTGAAATAAAAATCTAACACGGAATATAATTATGGCGCACTTTCAACTCATTCTGGCCCACTGTGCGGCGGTATCAAAGGCCGTATCCCGCTCTGACTATATTATTTGGCTTAGATTTGATGCAGCTTTGTCTTTTCTGAACAAGTCCACATCTAACCCCTGATAGACAATAGAACTGAAATACATATTTAATAAGGACAGACATGAAGCATTCCAATTCATCAACCAACTTAGTTCTACGAAAAACAGTAGGCCCTATTATTTTCTGAAAAAATATGTCAGTCAGATCTCAGATTTAAATACTGTTTTTCGTAGAACTAAGTCAGAGCGGGATACGGCCTTTGATACCGCCGGTGCCAGCCTGCTGCGAAATTGCCGATGTAGGCTAGGTCATTAGGTGTTGGGAATGGTAATATGGAAATTGTGGTTTACGTACGTACCGGTAGTAAACTGCACATAAGGCCCTGACTGCGACGCCGAACCCCAGCAAACACATTACAATTACAACTGAGATCAAAGCACAAAATTTGAACTTCACTTACTTTAATTTGTATGGAATGCCATTACTCTGATGTAGATGTTCCCTCAAAGATTTTCTGCTCAACTGAATTTCACTCAGAAATCATGATTTTGGACACAAATTCTATAAACAGATAATTAGTCTTGCTATTCTATTTTAAAAAGTTGAATTTCGAAGTCCAAAAGAACGACACTTCGCATAGATATCGTAGGGAATTGTGGGACGGAAAAAATGTTTAATACATGAGGACATGAATAAAATATTAGCGTCTTATCCAATCATACAAGTGCATTATGCGTATTTTTACGTCATTACTCATGAATTAAACATTGACCTTCCAAAATCAACCTTCAAATTGGCCAAATGGCAGCCATGTTTGTTATGTACAAAAAACCTATGGAAAATCAAAAACGCGCGGAAAGAGTTCCCTCTCTAGCTCCCTTCGGGGGCTTATACGTATACGTAAGATCCAAAGACCTTATAATATATTACTAGACCCCGACTAGACCTAAAGCTGCGTGCGCGTTCAGCGCAAAACAAATGAGATTAGGCTCCGCCTACCGCGATCATTTGAAGACAAAAATAAGCCCTCATTGACATTCATGAGCATGAAGATATTCATAATCCGGCCTTTTCATTGGCTAAGAGCGTCATTAATACGCGATTTCCCCGATTCTTTGTCATCGATACTAGTGGTATCGTGTTACAGAATTAATTTTTTTTTTTTATAATAATAATAATTCATTTGACCTCATTACGTCATCTAATTTATTCATTCTGAAACTTTTCTTTCCACACGAAAAATGGACCTACGAACACTCCGGTGAGTACGTATAAATTGATATAACCACATGAATTCAGTAGACTATTTACACATTTCACACTGTGATCTTAGGTTATTTCTTTAACTAATTAGAGAGTTTGCTATCATTCTTATGTTAAAGGAAAACATAATTTGGTCTTTAAAATTAAAGTTAGTAAAGCAGCTGGGGTCAGTAAATGAACACCACTGCTCGATGATTAGAATTATGTAAATAAATAGGGGTGGGATCGACAAACTCACCAAGGAGCGTTGTCCAAGTTCAAATTCTGCTAGTCAGCCATATCAGTCAAATCCACCGCAGCATGGAGGGTGACGTCACAATTATAGATTGGGGGAGGGATAGGGAAATACGAAGCTACTTCAGACCCCCCCCCCCCCCCCCCCCCGTTTAAAAAAATGTTGGTCATATTTCCAAAATAATTAAAAATGTGGACAAAATTCGGCCACCCAATTTTGAGCGACTATTTTCCTTTTTTTTTTTTTTTTGAAAATCCTCCCCCCCCCCCAAGAACACAGGGGCCGAAACTCTGAAAACAAATTTGGATCAAAACGATCCAATAGGCCATATGATATCAAATTTAAAAACCAAAACAACACCAATTTAGTATCCAAAAATGGCCAAAACACATTGGGAATTTGGCGAATACCCGGTATTATTTTCGCCCGAACATTCCCTCAAAGAAGGGATAATTTTCTAATGGGCAATATTTAATTGACCGCTGGAAACCAAAAACCTAACTTTATCTAAGCAGTTGCCCTAATGACCGGATCACAACGCATGATAGCATTGCTCCGAGTCTCCCGGGCAATCTCCGGGTGCTCCTCAGAGATAATCTATCTCTGAAGCAATCCCTGATCCAAGTCAGGGTTTCCCAAGGATTTCATCTCG
This sequence comes from Lytechinus pictus, assembly GCF_037042905.1. Taxonomy (NCBI): domain Eukaryota; kingdom Metazoa; phylum Echinodermata; class Echinoidea; order Temnopleuroida; family Toxopneustidae; genus Lytechinus; species Lytechinus pictus. Next base: position 7,153,294 of record NC_087252.1, read on the forward strand.
GGAAATCTGCTAATGCCAGGATCCCATAGCCTCCTCTGCCAGGTGTCAGGCAGTGCCACTGGCTGTCCCTTCCTGGAAGGGAATCCTGCTGAAATGCAGCAGGATATTGGCTATACCAGTATGGACTGATCCTGGATTGCAGAAATCTAGCTGTATCAGTGGATCAGCTTGACCTAACAGCTCCAAAGCCATGTTCTTATGCTTAGCAAGCCGCCAATCCAGGGAAACCGCATCCAGGTTTTGTGGGGCAGACCCAGGAGTTTCTGGGCTAAGCATACAGCTTTGTTCCTGCCCTACATTATTAAATTCTTCCAAGTCTTCAGTTCTGGGGAATCCGGAATGGGCTCCTGATGACATAGGTATAAAGGCCATAGAACTGGTACTAAGGCGGTAGATAATTACATCCTCTGGATCCGCCTCCAGTTCATTCTCTGACGGATTCGCCAAAGAGTCACTGGCTTGTATACTCTGATTCAGAGTAACCAGTGGGATTGATTCGAGAACTGTTGAGAGATCCATGAGATCACCAAGATCTGTACTGAGATCTATAAGATCGTTCAGATCTGTATGGAGATCTATAAGGTCTCCAGGATCTGTCTCATAGTCTATGTGATCTCCCACATCCGTCTCGAGATCAATTAGGTCGCCGGCACGCGTCTGTTCTTCAGGATTGCCGGGGCTTGCGCACCATAGTGATACTTTAGCCACAGCATCTATACCCTGTTGGTCGCTTGCTGGTGTAGCCGGATCTATTCTTGACCCGGGTTGGCCGATCGGTTCCTGGGTCGAGATTCGGCCATCATTCCCGACCCGACATCGTTTCCCTCGAGGTCAAGGAAAGAAACCGAGGGCATTTTATTCCTCAGTGCATGGTCTCCGGAAAGACACGTCTTCATTGCCTCAATGGATTCGCATAGCTTGGCCACACTACTAGAGATCATATCCAGTCGGCCTTCAAGCCCATCCAGTCGTTCGACCAGATTCCCCATGCCGATGGGGTTGAACTGGTTGGTTCTTGTACCAGTACATGTAGATGGGAGGGCATTCCCTGTATTGCTCTGCGGACAGTTAGGAATTGGATGGACTTGGTTTACTATCCGCATACAGGGATTATCTGCACGAGCTGCGGCTACTCTTGCAGGCTTTGTTCGGCCAAACACAGCATTATGGGAGTGCTGGGCCCAACGGATAGCCTCAGCTGCTGACTCCACCGACTGGGGTCGGTGATTCAGGGCTTGGTACCCCGCATTGTGATCATGTGCTCCTTGGCACATGCGAAGTACCAGCTGCTGCTGGAGAAAACTCTCCGGACTACCCGGGAACGCGCGAACCGCAAGATCTTGAAGGCGATCCACCCACTCCTCCAAAGACTCACTGGCCTCCTGTTTGGCAGCCATTAACTGTAATTGGGAGGACTCGGGTAATTCTGATAAGTTGAACCGGGCAGCCATCTTCCGGATGGCAACAGTGAAATCCATAACTGGATTCTGTGCGGCCAATCTATCGTAATAAGCAAGAGCTTTGCCCTCAAGGCACCAACAAAGATAGGCCAAGCTTTCCTGGCCATCCCATTCTTGGTCTGCTGCCAGAAGTGAGAACTTCCGGAAGAATGGATCCCATTTTGTATTGCCGTCAAAAGAAAGGCCTTTCGGCAATTCCTGAAAGAATATGCCTGCACGTGAGCGAACCCTAAAACTTGCTGGTTGGGGCATGTGCCCAAAGACTGGGGCACTTGGAGGCACCGCTCGAATATATGGATAAGGCGGTGTATGCCCCGGGTTAGCATAGTGGGGAGATCTTCCATCGGAGGAAGATCAGGCCTCTCATTTTGAGGAACTGACGAACTCTGCGTGGATCCGAAGTTGTCATCTGAAAAGGGATTGTCCCGCCTCAGGAAGGAGCTCAGCGTTGCCTTTGGCCCGTAAAGCATCACCAGCCATAGCACTGTTGAAACTTGATAACCTATATACTACCTCTAGTATGATTAGGAGGCGAGTGTAAGTCAAATGGAAGTGCCTGCTGATTGGAGGATCCACTAGGAGTATTAGCTACCACCGGATCTAGTTCCGGGATAGTTTGAAACCCTGCCGAACTTTCAGCCGGTTTAAGCAGAGTGGCTCTGCTCTCAGCTGTGGTCGGCACAGCTGGAATGGAAAAATCAAACTTTTCCACCTGGACATTTCCCAGGCTTGGCAAAGACGCAAATAGGTCTGGGGTTATTACCCCATCATGCGTCCGGGTTTCCGCAATGACCGCGAGACCCGCTGTAGTCATACCGGGCACGGTCGCTAGCTCTAAAAGAGAGCACGAATTAATCAGTATATGGCTCAATTTAGCCGTGATCAATTAACAGTGATCACTGCAAAGTCAACCGAATTTACCCAAATTAATCAATCAACAGTAACCACTATTGTTGGAGTAGAAGGTACACCAATGCTTGAATTACCTCCTGCCTATTAAGAACTCCAGCACGGTATGCTCGTAACAGAATCCTTAATATCCTTAACCTGCCCTGTATTTCAATTAAAAACTGTTGGTTAAGATTATCATTCATTTATTAAAACAATTAGATAAGTATGTAGGTTTAATTTGCTATCTATAAAATTCCAAACTTTGGCAAGTCAATCGGGTTCGGATACCCGACAATAAATTACTCGTTGTCCGGCCGTAAACAGAGGGCTCAAAACGTAAACGAGTCACCCCTGATATACAAAAACTCTTGATTAAATTCCCCAAAATTATAAATCAGCAAATCAAATATGTCCAGTAAGTAATCCCAAGGGCTTGGGCCTAGACTAGCAAATGGTAATGTGAAACATTAATACCCCCACAAAAAATAGTTCAGCCCTGTAAATATTTTGTACAAGTAATTGAAGTAATATCCCGATTGATAAAACAATAATTATCTCAATGCAGACCGGATAAATAATTGTTCCAATTATAAATCCCCAAGCCTAAATCAAGGCTAACACTGGCCCGATTATACTGTTCGGTTTACCAGTTAATTCAATTAATGTCAATATGTAGGTTGAATTAACACTATAAGTAATAATTCAATCAATCAAACAATTGTTAATAAATCATCAAGCCTTTATCAAGGGTAACACTGGCCTGATTTCTTGTTCAGCTTGCCAGTTGATTTAAATGTCGCTAAACGCGTAGGTAAGTTTAACGTGATTATTCTGATCAGACTATTTTTATTTAAGTGACGATTGCACGGCGCAGCTTTGCACAAAGCGGACGCGCAACTTCAGTCAGGTAAGTTTTCACTCAAGCATACACACAATCACCTATAATAAAACACACCGCAAAATAATATTTGAGCCTAAATAAAAACTAACACCTTAAACTAGAAGCTAACTAGACCCAGATCTAATTATTCCAAAAAATATAACTGTCAAAATACTGACAAAGATTCACCGCTTCAGCAGTAAATTGCTCCTGGTCACACCGTCCGACGGGAACACAACCTAAAACTTTAGCCACCGAAAAATAATCAGTGAAACAACAATAACTCTGCCGGCCTTAGTCCAGTCTAAACCACTTCTGGGTCCCGACCCATCGGAAGTAATTCAAACCACTGCCAGGCCACAGTCACGCAAGGAAAACCGATAATTCCTTCCGAAAAAGGCAATGTCAATATTCTATAAATAATTCCCCAGTTAAACCAGATCCAAATGTAGACAGATTGTATGCAATAATGATTAATAAGGTCTGAAACCAAGACTATACAAACACACTAGTTCAATCACTCCGCAAACACACTTCAATTTATTTAAGTAGCCCAATAATAAACCTTAAAAACACAAAATAGTACCCAAATCTAATACTTAAATCCCAATTAATAAATGATCAAAGTCTGCGGTGAAGACTAAGCCCGAAAATCTTGGTCACCGATTCCGATATCGGTCTAACCCAAGTGAATTCGAGACACCGCAATAAGACCTAAAATTATGAAAACCAATATTAATCTCCAAGATTGTATTTCAAAATGCTTAAGTTGATGACAATAGTCACCCCCTCTCCTAAATTGAAAGGATCAAACCACCAAAGCCAAAACAATCGCACACATTCACAACAAAAATCACCACAAAATCCACTAAAATCACTGCAATCCTCAATAAAATCGCACTCAAGACTAAGGCTCTATAAAATCTAGATTCTAAAATGTAAGATTAAAAACACAATAATATCAATCACCAGAAAAGAATCTGAAAATAAAAACTTCAAAACTTACTCTAAACACCACCCCGAGAGGTCTCCAATGCCGGCAAGTCCGGATGCCCTCGGTTGAACGGCCCGCGCGAATCCCCACCGCACGGCGCAATCCAGCCTGTCTCCAGCCTACTTGCAGTGATGCAGCGAAGCACTCAAAACCAAATGTGGGTCCCTGAAAATGATTGCAAAATTGCGGTTTGTCCATGACGCCAATAAAGCAGCTGGGGTCAGTAAATGAACACCACTGCTCGATGATTATAATTATGTAAATAAATAGGGGTGGGATCGACAAATTTTAAACTCACCAGGCAAAATAGGACTTCTAAGGAGCGTTGTCCAAGTTCAAATTCTGCTAGTCAGCCATATCATTCAAATCCACCGCAGCATGGCCGGTGACGTCACAATTATAGATTGGGGGAGGGGTAGGGAAATACGTCGCTACTACATTAGATTGTCATCGTCGCCGCCCAGTGCAGCCTGTAGGCCTATGTTGCTTGCAGTGTTGTGGTTATGCCGCTGTGTTAACCACATGTATTTTGTACGGCCTTGTAGTGGTTTTCTTTTCATCAAACACTGATTTCAACATGATCAGAGCTTGATCACTACTTTGTTTACATTGATCATGCAAAGACAGCTGATTTACAACTTAATTAATTCTTTTGATGGAGCACTTCTCAGTTAGCCTATTCAACTTGATTCTTTTGTGCACCTACTGGCCCAGTCATCCTTTATTCAAGATGTTCACACAACAGCCAGGAATTCTTTCATGTTCATTTTCTAAGCCATGGAATGCTCCTGTCTATTTCTAAGTGGATGTTTTTCTCACTTAGCAACTACTAGCCAGTCAGATTTAAGCTGAGAGCAACCTCATGGTTAATTTGTACACTCCAACACACTCAGTAGAAAGTCTTCACCTAGTAAGGACATGTACAATTTCTGCTAGTCATCTTTTTTGCAACACAACAAATAGCTCATACTCTGGATTTATTTTACATCATCAGGATTTCAAGTTCTTCATTTTCATCCTTTTGATTTCGACATATGTAAATATATATCCATCGCTTGTGTTATCCAAGTGGGAGCGTGCAATATCTCTAGGAGAACATCTCGTGTCACCCTATTCGCGACGCGTTTCGCTGAGGCCTCACGGGCGCGGTCGTTCTTCATCGCGACATCGTTCTTCTCCATCTGTTGTATATACTGTATATATATTTCGCATTTATCTTGTTCATGGACATCGCATTAAAGGATCCCGATGAATTTATAGTCATTTGATTTTCTACATCTTCGCCTTTGCATAAAGGAACCCAGTGCTGGTGAGTCAATCAGATATATTTATTTTAAGTAAGACCTCATTTCTTACAATTGGTGACCCCGTTTTTCGAGTCGCAACAATTTTCATCATGAATCAACAATCAGCTAATCCATCTGCTGAGGTATCGCATGTCGCTGCAGTCGCTTTGAAGCTTCCCCCATACTGGCCGAACGATCCCGCTGTATGGTTCGCCCAAGTACAAGCTCAGTTCACGACGAGGGGAATTACTTCAGAGGAGACTCAGTTTGCGTACATTGTGTCTGCACTTCAACCTGAGATTGCGCAGGAAGTCAGGGATATTTTAATGAACCCTTCTAAGGACACACCGTACTCGCACCTCAAAGCGGAATTGATTCGCAGGACATCAGTCTCAGAGCAGAAGAGACTCCACCAGCTACTTATCCAAGAGGAACTAGGGGATCGAAAACCCTCCCAGTTATTACGTAGAATGGAGCAACTGCTTGGAAGTGATCATCTTGATGAAACAATCTTCAAACAATTATTTTTGCAGCGACTTCCACATCATGTCCAGACAATTCTAGCGTCAAGCCGCGACGACATGAAGGTGACACAGTTGGCAGACTTGGCTGATAGAATCATTGATGTTGGTTCAACAAGTACTGTTTCTGCTGTTAGTTCGCCCTCGTCTTCTACTTCTAGTTCAGAGTTGTCACAACTTAGACAGCAAGTAGACAGACTTACATTTCAAGTGCAATCATTGACTACGCAACTTCAACATGAACGTGGTCGATCTCCAAATAGGCGCCCTCATCGTCCAAATAGACAACGTAGCAGGAGTAGCAGTCAAAAGCGTCCTCTCTGTTGGTATCACTGGAAGCATGGTGCAGGAGCTCGCAAGTGTACACCGCCATGTAACTTTAATCACGCTTCTTTGTTTTCGAGTGATTCTCAACAGCTTTCTTCCAACACCCATGCTCAGGGAAACGACAGAGCCAGCCGGGATTGAGAGCGACGACCCGTGCTGGTGCTAAGAATAAGAATGGTCGCTTGTTCTACATTCATGATCGGATCAGTGGTACTCAGTTTTTAGTAGATACTGGAGCTGAAGTCAGCATAATCACGCCATCTGCAGTTGACAGACAACGGCATACACATTCAGAGTTCACATTGGAAGCGGTTAACGAGTCTCGCATTCCTACGTATGGTGAACGCTCCATCACTTTGGACTTGGGCCTTCGAAGGACTTTTCGTTTTGTTTTTGTGATTGCCGATCTTCCTACACCCATTATTGGAGCCGATTTCTTGAATGAATTTGGACTGGTTGTAGATGTTAAGCATCGAAAACTTCTTGACTCCACTACAAAGCTCACGATCTACGGCATCCGTGCTCCACTTCACACGCAGTCTGTCAGTCCTATGTTTTCACGTTCATCGACTACAGGCAGTGATGAGTATAACGCCATCTTAAAAGAGTACCCAGACATCACTCGTCCTGACTATCACCCCAAAGCTGTCAAACATTCTGTTACGCACCACATTGTAACGACAGGACCTCCATGTTCCGCACGTCCACGCCGTTTAGCTGCTGATCGCCTGACAATAGCACGTTCTGAGTTCGAACATATGCAGGAACTGGGGATCGTTAGACTGTCGAGCAGCAATTGGGCATCCCCGCTCCACATGGTTCCCAAATCTACACCAGGTGATTGGCGCCCATGTGGGGATTACCGTGCTCTTAACGCTCGAACTGTACCAGATCGCTACCCAGTCCCACATATCCAGGACTTTACAGCATCATTGAATGGCAAGAAGATCTTTTCGAAGATAGATCTCGTCAAGGCATACCATCAGATACCCGTTGAACCATCTGATATACCGAATACGGCAATTACCACACCCTTCGGACTCTTCGAGTTTACGCGAATGCCTTTCGGACTTCGAAATGCAGCCCAATCCTTCCAGCGTTTGATGGACGAAGTGGTCAGGGGCTTGCCTTTTGTCTTTGTGTACATCGACGACATGCTAGTTGCTAGTGCAACAGAGGAAGAGCATAAAGAACATCTCCGACTTCTTTTTGCTCGCCTTCACGAGTATGGTATTGTGATCAACCCTGCCAAGTGTGTGTTTGGTGTGAGCTCTCTCATCTTCTTGGGACATCACATCAGCGCAGATGGCATTCGACCCCTCGAGAAGCGCGTAGAGGAGATCCGCGAATTTGCTCGTCCTTCTTCTATTCGACAGCTCCGTCGTTTTCTAGGACTTGTCAATTTTTTTCGACGATTTATCCCCAAGGCAGCAGCTATCCTCGCACCACTTACCGACATGCTCCGTGGTCAGCCGAAGAGATCAACCAAGGCAGTTGAGTGGACGGAAGAGCGCATCAGTGCATTCGAGCGTGCGAAGGAAGAACTCGCCAATGCTGCTTTGCTTGTACATCCTTCGACAGATCTCCAAACTAACTTGATGGTTGATGCATCAGATGTAGCAGTCGGTGGCGTCCTTCAACAGTACGCTGATGGTATTTGGAAGCCAATTGCGTTCTTTTCACAGCGACTCAAACCTACCGAAACTAGATACAGCACTTTTGGTAGGGAATTATTAGCTGTTTACCTCACGATTCGCCATTTTCGCCATTTCTTAGAGGGACGCGAGTTCACAGTCTACACGGATCATAAGCCGTTGACCTACGCTTTGCGATCGAAGCCTGACCGTCACTCTCCAAGAGAAATCCGCCAGCTGGACTATATCTCGCAGTTTACATCAGACATTCAGCATGTACACGGTGTAGACAACACAGTAGCTGATGCCTTGTCTCGACTGCATGTGGATGCTCTTCACACATCATTTACTGTTGATTTTGATCAGATTGCAGCCGACCAAATTGATGATGAATGGGAAGAGATACAGAAATCAACTTCACTGACATTTAAGCAAGTACCACGGCCTTTAAGCGACGGAATGATTTGGTGCGATGTCTCTACAGACCACGAGAGACCTTACGTCCCGAAGAAACACCGCCGCATGGTATTTGAAGCGTTGCATAATATGTCACATCCTGGTGTACGCTCTACCCAAACAATGATTACTTCACGTTTTGTTTGGCCAAGTATGAACAAGGACATACGTACATGGGCTCGTTCATGCCTATCTTGCCAGCGCTCTAAGATCCACCGACATATCAAGGCACCACTTGGAACCTACACTGCGCCAGACGCCAGATTCAGTCATATTCATGTAGACTTAGTCGGTCCATTGCCTTCGTCAAATGGATATTGTTACATGTTAACCTGTATTGATCGGTTTACAAGATGGGCCGATGCTTTCCCAATATCAGACATTACAGCAGAGACTGTCGCCAAGACACTTGTGCATGAGTGGATTTCCCGATTTGGCGCACCCTCGACCATCACCACGGACAGAGGTAGGCAGTTTGAATCGCAACTCTTCCAAGCTCTCACTTCACTTCTTGGGAGCTCTCGTACACACACCACTGCGTATCACCCTGCGGCCAATGGTATTGTGGAAAGATTCCATCGTCAGCTCAAAGCAGCACTTCGAGCGCAATCTGATCACAGCAAATGGCAAGAGTTTTTGCCGATCGCACTTTTGGGCATACGCACAACGGTAAAAGAGGATCTTGGATGTACACCAGCAGAACTGGTGTATGGAACTACACTGAAGGTTCCAGGTCAGCTGGTGGCACCAACAACTCCAGACTCTTTCTCCAACCCAGGCGACTATGTTCATCGCCTTCGCAACTATATGATTGACATCAACCCTGCACGAACACGTTCTCAAACTACTACATCGCATGTTCCACCTGATTTGCAAGATTGCTCGCATGTATTTATCAGGTGTGATGCTGTCCGGCCGTCACTTCAACCGCAATATGATGGACCTTACAGAGTTGTTAGTAGGACGCCAAAGTTTTTCATTTTGGATGTGAAAGGGAAGAATGATTCCGTCAGCGTTGATCGTCTCAAGGTTGCTCATCTGCCATCTACTACAAGCATGGACAATTCATTTCTACATCATGCATCATTTTCATCGCTACCTACTCCTACTACCTCTACTCCACCGGTGCGGACAACCAGATCAGGTCGCCGCGTCCATTTTCCAGCTCGTTTTGCCCAGTTTTCCAATGGATGAAAGGACATCTTACATTATCATGGGACCAATGCTTTGTATCGATCAACTTAACTCTTGTTCGTTGATCTAGGAGGGGAGTACTGTAGTGGTTTTCTTTTCATCAAACACTGATTTCAACATGATCAGAGCTTGATCACTACTTTGTTTACATTGATCATGCAAAGACAGCTGATTTACAACTTAATTAATTCTTTTGATGGAGCACTTCTCAGTTAGCCTATTCAACTTGATTCTTTTGTGCACCTACTGGCCCAGTCATCCTTTATTCAAGATGTTCACACAACAGCCAGGAATTCTTTCATGTTCATTTTCTAAGCCATGGAATGCTCCTGTCTATTTCTAAGTGGATGTTTTTCTCACTTAGCAACTACTAGTCAGTCAGATTTAAGCTGAGAGCAACCTCATGGTTAATTTGTACACTCCAACACACTCAGTAGAAAGTCTTCACCTAGTAAGGACATGTACAATTTCTGCTAGTCATCTTTTTTGCAACACAACAAATAGCTCATACTCTGGATTTATTTTACATCATCAGGATTTCTAGTTCTTCATTTTCATCCTTTTGATTTCGACATATGTAAATATATATCCATCGCTTGTGTTATCCAAGTGGGAGCGTGCAATATCTCTAGGAGAACATCTCGTGTCACCCTATTCGCGACGCGTTTCGCTGAGGCCTCACGGGCGCGGTCGTTCTTCATCGCGACATCGTTCTTCTCCATCTGTTGTATATATATATATTTCGCATTTATCTTGTCCATGGACATCGCATTAAAGGATCCCGATGAATTTATAGTCATTTGATTTTCTACATCTTCGCCTTTGCATAAAGGAACCCAGTGCTGGTGAGTCAATCAGATATATTTATTTTAAGTAAGACCTCATTTCTTACAGCCTCCTAGCCGGCTGGGCATCGAGAGAAAATCGGGCCGGTTAATTTGGTTCAACTCAAACAAGGACCAGCCCACGATTGATTAAAACAAGAAGAATGAAGCTTCTATTTATAAACTGTAACGTTAGATCTAGAGGGAGATCTGCATCTATCTTCAGTAGATCGAGACTCAGGAATAAACTGTGAAGCGGAGTGTGGATGAAGATACGCCTGTCATTCATTGTGTCATTCCTCACTTTCAGTTTCAAACTTTCAGTGTCAGATAAAATTTATTTTGCATAACTTCAGGCTTCTGCATTTAGCCCCAACCCATTTTAACTCTTATTGTTATTTATAAATATAGTTAGACTCGGTCTTAGAAAAAACATGCTGCTCTGCATGTTTGTCTTATTATCAATAGATCTAGGACCTAAGTCACCTAGATCTTACTTGGTTAACAGAGGATCTAGTCTTGCTTCGTAATCCTACTTACTTTATACTTACTTTACTTTTATTCATCGATGCTATCTACGCCTACCTAATTCAAATCTAGACATCTAACTTATACTTTCCCAACCCTCGACACTTGCCCCCAGGGCTTATGATCTAGGTCAGTAATTTAGGCCTAGATCTAGGTCTGGGCCTAAACGACTCCATTTACACGTACGAGTAGGCCTATGACTGTCAGTGGACCAAGGACTAGATCTAGATCTGCTCTCGGTCAATATTAAATGACAATGAAGTTTTAGCCAGGAATAAAAGTAAGTCAAACATCAAAAATTTCTAAAATCGATATAGATCTCGGTTTAGAACCGAAGCTAGCTTTACTTTCTAGGTCTAGATAGATCGAGAGTCCGTCGTTAGTCTAGATCTATACCTAATTTAGATACATGAATGCTGTCACACAGCACTGAGTCTCGTTGGACTAGATCTATACTTTCTTACAAATAGATCTAGACCTAGTGCATGAGATTATGAAATTATGTTAAAATCAAATGAAATACATGTAAGATTCGGAAATAAAAAGATGCAGATTTTTTTTTTTTGGGGGGGGAAGGCAGACATGTGAAAAAATATAGAGAAACCTGAAATTCAGATTTAGAAATCGAGGGCCAGAAGCGACCAATATTACCTACTTTTTAGGGCAGCCCCGGGGGGGGGGCCACTTCCATTGACGAGTGGATACCATGCGCGACCACGCGGGGTCTCGAAAAGCACCCTAAACACGTATTTTCCATGTTCTGAAAATGCACCCCTTAACAAGTATTGGCGTCTGAAACCCTACCCTTAACAAGTATTGGAAACAAAACTATACTCTTGGCAAGTATTCCCTGAAATGAACCCCTAAACAAGTAAATTTTATTGTTGTGTCACGGGTCCGTCGGTCGTCGGTTTTACCTAATTAACACACCATTTGGTTTAGTAAGGTCCCACCTTCCTCACCTCGCGCAAATCGGGACTCTAAACACGTAGTGTTGGGGCAAAAAGCCAGAAAAAGGACATCCTTTATACAACATTTTAATTTTGTTTTATCATCCCCGCAAATGTGACCCTAAACACGTAGCTTTCCTAGCAAAAAAGATACCCTTTTTTCATTATTTTTGTGTTTTTGACACCCTTATCACGTTACGTACGTAACGTGCCCTATCTTGAAAAAGACATCCTTTTTACGTGTTTTCTTGGTCGCGCATGGTATCCACTCGTCAATGTAAGTGCCCCCCCCCCCCCCCCCCGGAGAGCAGCTTATAATCACTCGCGTCACGTGCGGGTTCGTAATCACTCGCGTTTTGAATTTTTGGCGATTTTTTTTTTTAACGGTGTCTTCAATGGGACAGACATGCAGGGAAAATAAAATGAAATTGAAATTCGAGTTTCGTTTTAAGCCGGCAATTAAGTGCCTTAAAATAAAATGTACTCGACTACTGTTTTAACATAACAAGCAAGCAAATCAGCCATGTGGCTCAACTAACTTAGAATAGATCCGGACTTCTACTGTGTATTATACGAGGACTCCGAGTCGGAACTTGCCATATCTGCCACATCGATATTACATCGTATCATTCCCATATGCGGACATGCCTGCATGCAATGGCCCCAAGGCGGCCGGACCCGGCCGCGGTTGGACACGACGTGCATCGGTAGCATGGAGCAAGCTTACGTGAGTCGAGCTGAGTTAGATCCCACGTTATATATGAAGCGCCGATTGTACCAATATTATATAGAACAATTATTTGTTATATAATCATTATTCATTAAATAATGACTATTATTTATATATAATTTACATTCTATTTGTAAATAATCACTATTATATAAAATAACATTTCTAATTATTTATATATAATTCCAAGTAATACTTCATTACTTGTAAATAATAATAGTTCGACATTCCATTATTTATAAATAATGATTATTTGATTTTGATTATCTATAAATAATAATTTTTGTGTTTCATTATTTATAAATAATGACACTGCATACTTCATTATTTATGAATAATTGCAATTCGTTTTTTTATTATTTATAAATAAGTTTGTCGAGTTTTCTATTATTTGTAAATGATAATAATCTACAGTATTAACAATGCCAGTGCACATTTCTTTATTTATAAATAATTTGTTAAGTTTCCCATTAATTATAAATAATGAAAATTCATCGTGTTTCATTATTTATAAATAACATTTTTGTTTGAATATCCCATTATTTATAAATAATCATTATTTATAAACGATTTTTACAGTTTGCCATTATATACAAATAATCGTTATTTATATACAAATAACCATTATTTATAAATAATGACAAACAAATAATCATTATTCATAAATAATAGAATGTCGAACTATTATTATTTACAAATAATGAAGTATTACTTGGAATTATATATAAATAATTAGAAATGTTATTTTATATAATAGTAATTATTTACAAATAGAATGTAAATTATATAAAAATAATAGTCATTATTTAATGAATAATGATTATGTAACAAATAATTGTTCTATATAATATTGGTACAATCGGCACCTCATATGTAACGTGGGATCTAACTCAGCTCGACTCACGTAAGCTTGCTCCATGCTACCGATGCTCGTCGTGTCCGACCGCGGCCGGGTCCGCATATGGGAATGATACGATGTAATATCGATGTGGCAGATGTGGCAAGTTCCGACTTGGAGTCCTCGTATAAGACACAGTAGAAGTCCGGATCTATTCTAAGTTAGTTGAGCCACATGGCTGATTTGCTTGTTTGTTATGTTAAAACAGTAGTCGAGTACATCTTATTTAAGGCACTTGCCGGCTTAAAACGAAACTCGAATTTCAATTTCATTTTATTTTCCCAGCGTGTTTGTCCCATTGAAGACACCGTTAGAAAAAAAATCGCACCGAAATGAAAAAAAAATCGCCAAAAATCAAAAACTCGTGTGATTACCAACGCGACGCGAGTGATTACGAACGCGAGTGAATATAATAAGCCCTTTTTAGGGCCGTTTTGTGCATTTTCTAAAGTAAAATTGAAGGATGTCATGCAATTCTTCTTTTGATGAAGGTTTTCACATTTCAGCTCCCACCCAAATCCCTCCCCCTATACATACGGCCATGAAAAAGATAACTTCTTATTATTGTTCTCTCTTTTCTTTCACAAACAGGTTGAGTTTGAAGAACAAGAAAAACAGTAGAGGTCTACCTATATGGTTAAAGATGATGATCATAAGTGCATGCATCATTTTGCAGATTCTCATCCAGGTATAAAAGTTAAACTAATACCCATACAAAATTACAGATACATTACATGCATTGAATGTTAACCATGTTTACATTAAATAAAAATAACCTGAGCCACAAAGAGGTAAGGTCTGTACTGAATATACACTTCTTAAATATACAGGCTCTCGAGTCTAAAATAGAACCAATGCCAAAAGTTATGTACCTTGGAAAAATTTATAAAATCAGATCATGTCCTTGATCTACTAGTAATTAAATGGCATTTTTATTTTCTATTTGTTTATAAACAAAGCAATATTTATTTTTCATGTTTTATATTTTACAAAATTCATTTGATTAATTCTTTAGTGTGACATTCATATTTGTAGATTTACGATTTTTTTTAAATCTTTTTATTTTACATTTTGTCCAATAGGATGATGCAGTTTTACAATTTCCATGGAGGTGATTGATGATGATAAATAATTGGTAAAGTAGGCCTAATAGAACAGTGACTGGACCACAAAGAGAAATACAACCTACAGCAGTTATATGAGTAAGTTAATTAGTGATTATTTTTGATAATGGAGGTTTTTCACATTTTTTGGGCAACAAATAGACCTGCCTTTGAAAAACCCATTTCAATTTTGTTTTTAGTTTATAGTTAGTGTCGTTTTTAATCACAGATCAAAATATTCTGTGCAACAAAACATATCAACTTTATATCTGACTATTTATATAATTTACATATGTTAATTCATATATTCATATTTATGAGAAATATCTGATGACATTTTTTCTTAGAATACATGTAGTTATAATGGAGAGTGGTATGTAAACTGCATAGAACAGGTTTAAGTGATATGCTTTATAGAAGTACAAGTTTATAAATAGTAGACGTAAGATTTCCTATGTTATGTGTTGAAGAAACATATATATGTATGTATAGTCTCACTTTTCTTAAAACATTTATGTTTTACAAATCATGACAATTTTATTTTAAATTCATTGATTTTCTTTCTCTATTTTTTCAATCTGCAGGACTGGACTGGTGTAACATGTGTTTTCATTCAAGAAATCCAACAATGTCTGACTTAGGAACCACTTGATGAAGATGGAAAAGGTTTTTTTTTTCAAGTCCAATTTTTTTTTAAAGTATACATCCGAAGAATCAAAAGTATTTTATAATGACTTTATGTGGTCATCATTGTAAAGGGGAAGTATTACTAATCAGATATATAACTTCACTTTTCAAAATAGTGATCAGAGTTTGCAGAAATCAGCTCTCAAAAATGATTTATTTTCATGCCATATTTCTGCCTTCCACCGGTCCTCTTGCGAGCTCCAGCTGAGTGACGTCACACAATGAGCAGTGAGCAGCTGAGTTGACAGCAGCCCATTGGAGACG
The DNA here is from genome assembly GCF_037042905.1 of Lytechinus pictus. Lineage (NCBI taxonomy): Eukaryota > Metazoa > Echinodermata > Echinoidea > Temnopleuroida > Toxopneustidae > Lytechinus > Lytechinus pictus. The sequence goes on from NC_087252.1 coordinate 7,168,921, forward strand.
ATCTTTCCAATCAGCGTTTTTTGCTCTTAGAATTGTTTATTGCTCTTAATATTGGTCTTGTTATATAGATAAAAGGGCATACTCGTGATAAAGGCCCCGCTCGAGAAAAAATTGTAATCGATCATACCTCAATATCTAGGTTGCTAACTTCAGCTCACTATATATACTCGTGATATAGGCCCCGCTGCTGTGTTGAATGGCTTAGAATGTCCGTTCGCGGGGCCTGTTTCACGAGTATAATACTATAACCGTTATATACAGAAGCGGATCTAGAGGGGGGGTTGGGGGGGTTGCAACCCCCCCCCCCCCCCCCCAAAAAAAAAAAAAAAAATCCGGGGACCATTTTTTTAAATCTTATCTTTTTTTTTAAACTTGTAATTTTATTTTATTTTATTTCGATGTATTTATTTCATTTATTACAAGAAAACGCTATTTTCACACACAGATTTTCAAAATGTTTTCCTACTGTGGGAGGGGGGACACCCCCCTCCCACACCCTCCCCCCTCGCTCGCTCCGCTCGCTTGGACTCGGTCGCTACGCTCCCTCGCATACCACCCCAACCCCCCCCCTTTATAAAAAGCTGGATCCGCCCCTGATATACATGATATAGGCCCCGCACTACGGCACTTCAGACACTCCAACACAGTAGCGGGGCCTATATCACGAGTATATTATAAGCTTGCATCCTAAGATAGTCGCGAAACTGGCCCCGTTCAATGCGCTTTTACCAGCATTCGCACGTGTGTGGGGCTCGGATGACGGCTATCAGTATACTCGTTTTCGAGGCCCCTTACACTGTTAAATCATGGAAAATAACGTGGTCATGGGGATTGTTTCCCCGGCCGGTGAGAATTATCATGGGCGGCGCTGGAGGGGGGGGGCTCCAATTTATTTTCCAAATAAACAAGGAGAGAGAATAATAAAAATGTGTATGTATTTATACTTCTTCAGAAATTTATTTGTCGATTTACTTATATATTAATATAGTTATTAATTTTTATTTTTATCAATCTATTTCTATTGATTAATTAATATATTTTATTCATCATTTAATTTATTTGTTTTCGGTTTTCTTTCCTTTGTGATATAGAGAGTCAGAGGTATCATTTATTTCAATCTATTTTAATTGATTAATTAATCATTTAATTTATTTGTTTTCAGTTTTTTTTTCTTTTGTGATATAGAGAGTAAGAGGTATCATTCGTTTTTAATTATTTTTATGTGTGGAAGTTCACTCATTTCAATCTATTTTAATTGATTAATTAATGTTTCTATATTGATTAATTAATGCATTTATATTTATTCATTAATCATTTAGTTTATTTGTATTATTTTTTTCTTTTGTGATATAGAAAGTCAGAGGTATCATTCGTTTTTAATTCTTTTTTATGTTTTGAAGTTCATTTATTTATTCATTTATCAATCTATTTTAATTGATTAATTAATATATTTATATTTATTCATTAATCATTTAATTTATTTGTTTTCATTTTTTTTCTTTTGTGATGTAGAGAGTCAGAGGTTTCATTCGTTTTTAATTATTTTTATGTGTGGAAGTTCATTTATTTATTTATTATCTATATATTTATTCATTATATTTTTCAATTATTTTTTGTTATCTGAGAGGCGTGCGTAGGCCTAGGTCTTATGTTGATACAGGCTCGTACATTTCATTCATTTTTATTCATTCTGTAAGTTCTTGTGGATATACAAAATGATGACGGCAATCAACGTAAAGCTCAGGATATTTACTCTTTCACTTGGTATCCTCAGAAGATTCCTCGATCATTCAGGCATGAATGACTCTAACAATTTGAAGAAAGTATTATAATCAAAATTTAAAAATAATCGTTTACCTTTTTTGAATTAGTCGTAGTTGAAGGGTGTTATAACCTTATATTTTCGTTACATAAAATGAATTTATATTTTATTTAAAGGTCAAGTTCACCCCAGAAAAATGTTGATTTGAATAAATAGAAAAAATCAAACTAACATAACGCTGGAAATTTCATCAAAATCGGATGTAAAATAAGAAAGTTGTGATATTTTAAAGTTTAAAGTTTTCACAAAACTAATTTGCTTGCAAATGATACAGTTGATGATGTACGTCCCTCGCTATTTCTTTTGGTTTTTTTGTTAATGTTTGAATTATAAAATATTTTTCACAGATTTTACAATAAGGGCCAACGTGAATAAACCATATATTCCACATGTTCAGGGAGGAATTAATCATTGTTTCACTTGACAATGAGAAAATTGGAAAATATCATATTTCGTATAATAAAATACTAAAGAAATAGTGAGTGGGTGGCGTCATCAGTTTCCTCATTTGCATACAGACCTGGATGTGCATATATAACTATCATTATAAATTAAACTAAACTTCAAAATGTTATAACTTTCTTATTTTACATCCGATTTTTATGAAATGTTCAGCGTTATGATCGTTCGATTTTCCTCTTTTTATTCAAATCAACTTTTGGGGTACTTGTCCTTTAAATTAATTTTTTTATTGATGTATTTGTTTGTATTAAACTTTTTGGTTTATTTGATGTTAGACCAACCATTATCGTTAATTTCTCTTTTTTTGTGTATGGATTTGATCTCTCTCTCTATACCGTATATTATTATATATATAACAAACTATATTCTGTTACCTTACCACTGTAGCCAATATGTGAAACGTTTATATATATACAGTGCGTCCCACAAAAAACGAAACCGAGATTTATCGATGATTTATCATAACTTAATCACAAATACGATAGACAAATGACCTACCATTGTAAAGCTTAGAATCTCATCTTTCATCTGAAATTACTTAGATTATTTCTTATTCACGCATGAGTGAGCAAAAACAATTTGAAAAGGGGATACCAAAAAGTCACTTGGCGGGCTGTATCTGGGTTTCAAAAAGAAAACCACATTTTTAAAAAGTTCAATATCTGCTCTTTAATTTGATACCTCAATTAAAGAAAATAGTCAAAAAATAAGAAAGTTCTGGATATTTGAAACAAGGCTTGATTTTTAATAATTTCATGAAATGAAGAGGTTTTACAGGCTACCGTTCAAACTCACTCGACACCTCGTTTTGTTGACGATCAGTCATGCATTAAGTCTTTTGTTACCGTGCGATAGCTTATGTGGGAAACCGGTGAAAACACGTTTGTTTAATGAAATTATGGAAATACAAGCATTGTTTCGAGGGATCATAACTTTTTTTTTTCTTGACCATTTTCTGTGATTAAGGTATCAAATAAAAGAGCAGATATTGAACTTTTTAGTCATGTGACTTTCTCTTTGAAATTCAGATATCCCCCGCCAAATGAGTTTTTGGCATCCTTTCTTCGAATTGTTTTAGCTCACTCATGCGTGAATGATGAATAATCTAAGTAGTATCAGATGAAAGAGGAGATTATAAGCTTTACGTTGGTGGGTCATTTGTCTATTGTATTTATGATTAAGGTATGATAAATCATCGCTAAATCTCGGTTTTGTTTTTTGTGGGACGCACTGTATATATATATAGAGAGAGAGGGGGCCCAATACATTACTATTTCAAGTTCTCCTTCGTATTGCTTCACTTATTTATTTCCTGGTTTATTAATTTATTCGTTCATGTTTGTGCTGTTTTGGGAAAAAAAAATGTTGTCTATTAATTGACACGATAGGCCTATCCTTAAAGGGGGCAGTTTACCCTGACGCAAAGTTGATGATAGTTAAAGCAGAAACATAGAAAAAATATTCTTAAAGGTTTGCTGAAAATACATTTTTTAATTGTCACGCATTTTGGTTAAGAAGTTCGATATTCTCTAATCAAATATTTCCATTATCACACTTTAATTAGTGTTTATTATATTAAATTGTATTCTACTCATTAATGTAATGAATGACTTGCTAAGATCAATTGTGAATGTCACTTTCACTTGCCAAGTAACCTGCACAATCAAGGTACTAATGGATAATTTGTTTTTCTGTTCCAATCATGAAGAAGCGAAAACGGGAATCAGCCCCTTAGTTGGGGTTTTTTAATACACAAAAACGAAATCACCACGAGAATAACGTGTTGTGATTTGGTTTTTGTATATCAAAAAACAGAAAAATTAAATTAGAAAAACTTTTGTGCTTTATCTGATTTCTCATTCTAAATTTGTGTTTTTATATATATATAAAAAAAACAATATCAGAACATGCCACAATTCGTGACCTCACTGTCAACTAAGTATATGTATGATAGAACTGCATGAAAAACAGCGCCTATAGAATTGTTGGATGTTGCCTAGCAACAGGATACTATGTTAGTGGTAATTAAACTACATGTAAATCGATGTAAAATATTGATATTTACCAACATGACCAAGCAATATCATTTTGGATGTATATCCTAAATATAATGCTAATCAAATAAAGCTAATTTCTTACCCTCCAGAAATTATTAGACGAAACTGACAAGGTAACAAATGTCACTTAAACACAACAGTTATATAATTTCGTCTTCAAGAAATATAATTATACAAACAAAGAAGTTTATGAAGCATGATCTGATTATTAACCCAAGAATTATGTAAATCTCAAATATAGAGAAATAAAAAAAAATATCTACGCAAATCATGTTCGATAAACGATCAAGTAGGGCACTGGGAACGATTTTTTGTAGGGGGTGCTGTGGGTTTTGTTTGAAAAAATGGCAAAAAGAAGAAAAATATTACACTCAAAGATAATGGGGATTTTGGTAAAAGATTATTGCTCCCAAATAAAAAAGAATTACAATCGATTATAGACCTATAATCAATACAAAGAACACAACGGTTCAAGGAAAACGTCAATATACTAAAATCATTTAAAATGCATCATTATCCTTTGTAATGGATCGAATTCAACAAGGAAAGTTAAGTGTTGAACAAGATGCCCCCCCCCCCCTCCTCTCTCACTCCTACATGTCAGCAGTGTTTAAAAACATACCCTTTTCGTGTCGACATAATTATATCAACAAAATTCATCTCGAACTTCGATTGCATTCGCATCCTATTTTCAAGTGTGAAAAAAAATCAGCTCGCGCTCCTCTTTCATATCCTGTTCATGCGTCACTGCATGTAAAGTCCTTTTCCCATTTTCAGTTCAGTAATTATAGCTATAATTCATAGCTTTTAACACATGGATTATAATTTTTTTTTTAATTCACAGTTAGCGTTCTAGTTTAGTTCGGCCGTATAGTCATGGTAGGCCTATCTTGTTGGTAAATATTAAAGTAAAATGTACTTAAACTTCCATATCACAACGCCCCCCCCCCCCCCTAAAAAAAAACACTTTTACCTTTTTCTCTTTGAGTGGCGGCGACCAGGGATTTCATGAATGGCAATTTGTCCAACCGGCCTGCCCCCGCCCCTTTAAAGATACTAGACCCGTACCTGCTGTGTGTATATTTTTTCCTGACGCATTCAACCTATGCGCCACCAACTGTCTTCTCAAATGCTGACGAAATCTCGGATCTGGGGGACACATTAAACTCCTGAAATAAAATATCACAGAAAAGGAAATAATGAAATAATTCGTGCATGAAAATAAATTATATGAACACATTGAGACACGTTTTCCGAAATAATTAAATCTTTTAATAAAATCGGGGGCGAGGGTGTATGAATTAGTAAATAAATGAATACCATATAGGCGAAGAAAAAAAATGCAATATTTGGATGGTCAGTGTATTAATGAAATGACGATCGATCAATAAATGTTTTTTTTAATAATTTGTTGATGCGGAATGCCGTTATTTTTAGGCCTACTACCATGTATACCAGCAAACAATCGAAATCCATCATTATTAAAACCATGCCATCAAATACAGTTACAATCTTCAAGTGGATTGATAAAAATGAATGCAGGATGAGAAAAAAATCCAAGTTGATAGGTTAATTAGCTGAAGAAATACTGGGATATCAATGAACGGTATTAGCAAGCTTTTAAAAAAATAAAAGATTAATAAATTGATATTTAAGAAAAAGATAAAACGTACTTAACGTACATACTACATAGATAATATAGATAATGATAGGCCTATCCCCAATTGTGGGGGCCGGGGGGATAAGTCTCGGTAAAATATATATTAAGTTAATTATAGCGTAGATATCCCTCAAGCAATAATAAAATTGACCAAAAGAAAATTAATACATTTTCCCCGAATGAATATGCCTATTCGTTTTCTTTTCTGAACTTAAATGGATGAAAAGTGGGGAAGCGGGGGGGGGGGGTTATGAAAGGAATGAAAAAAATACAAATTGATAATACGCAGGAAGCCAGATGAATGATTCAATATTGAATAAGAGAAGGTGATTATAAATAGATTATGATACATGAATTAATAAATGGATTCATTCGCAGCATTACGTCAAATGAAAGATTGGGGGAAATTATACAAGAACTATACAATTTAATCATTAATGACACCTCCCTCCCCGCAAAAAAAAAATTTAATCTAAATGCTGAATAAAACGAGGTTATCAAATAACTTGCAAATACAAATTACGATCGGATATTAAATAAGAAAGTTATAACATTTTGAAGTTTAGTTTAATCTAAAATAATAGTTATAATACACATCCAGGTCGGCAAATGAGGAAACTGATGACGCCACCCACTCACTATTTCTTTAGTATTTTATTATATGAAATATGATATTTTCCAATTTTCTCCTCATTGTCAAGTGAAACAATGATTAATTCCTCCCTGAACATGTGGAATATATGGTTCATTCACGTTGGCCCTTATTGTAAAATCTGTGAAAAATGAAATATTGTATAATTAAAACAATAAAAATAAAAAAAAAATAGCGAGGGACATCATCAACTGTATCATTTGCAAGCGAATGAGTTGTGCATATCACTGTTTTGTGAAAAATAAGCGAAGCTTTAAAATATCACAACTTTCTTATTTTACATCCGATTTTTGATGAAATTTCCAGCGTTATGTTAGTTTGATTTTTCTCTATTTATTCAAATCAACATTTTTCTGGGGTGAACTTGACCATTAAATAAAATATAAATTCATTTTATGTAACGAAAAAATAAGGTTATAACACCCTTCAACTACGACTAATTCAAAAAAGGTAAACGATTATTTTTTAATTTTGATTATAATACTTTCTTCAAATTGTTAGAGTCATTCATGCCTGAATGATCGAGGAATCTTCTGAGGATACCAGGTGAAAGAGTAAATATTCTGAGCTTTACGTTGATTGCCGTCATCATTTTGTATATCCACAAGAACTTACAGAATGAATAAAAATGAATGAAATGTACGAGCCTGTATCAACATAAGACCTAGGCCTACGCACGCCTCTCAGATAACAAAAAATAATAAATAAATGAACTTCCACACATAAAAAGAATTAAAAACGAATGATACCTCTGACTCTCTATATCACAAAAGAAAAATAAATAGTACAAATAAATTAAATGATTAATGAATAAATATAAATATATTAATTAATCAATTAAAATAGATTGATAAATGAATAAATAAATGAACTTCCACACATAAAAAGAATTGAAAACTAATAATACCTCTGACTCTCTACATCACAAAAGAAAAAAACTGAAAACAAATAAATTAAATGATTAATGAATAAATATAAATACATTAATTAATCAATTAAAATAGATTGATAGATAAATAATACATTAATTAATCAATTAAAATAGATTGAAATAAGTGAACTTCCACACATAAAAATAATTAAAAACGAATTATACCTCTGACTCTCTACATCACAAAAGACAAAAAAAAATGAAAACAAATACATTAAATGATTAATGAATAAATATATAAATACATTAATTAATAAATACAAATACATTAATCAATCAATTAAAATAGATTGAAAAAATAATACAAATAAACTAAATGATTAATGAATAAATATAAATACATTAATTAATCAATTAAAATAGATTGATAGATAAATAATACATTAATTAATCAATTAAAATAGATTGAAATAAGTGAGCTTCCACACATAAAAATAATTAAAAACGAATGATACCTCCGACTCTCTACATCACAAAAGACAAAAAAAATGAAAACAAATAAATTAAAATGATGAATAAAATATATTAATTAATCAATAGAAATAGATTGATAAAAATAAAAATTAATAACTATATTAAAATATAAGTAAATCGACAAATAAATTTCTGAAGAAGTATAAACACATACACATTTTTATTATTCTCTCTCCTTGTTTATTTGGAAAATAAATTGGAGCCCCCCCCCCCCCCCCCCCCCCCTCCAGCGCCGCCCATGATAATTCTCACCGGCCGGGGAAACAAGCCCCAGGACCACGTTATTTTCCATGATATAACAGTGTAAAGGGCCTCGAAAACGAGTATACTGATAGCCGTCATCCGAGCCCCACACACGTGCGAATGCTGGGACAAGCGCATTGGACGGGGCCAGTTTCGCGACTATCTTAGGAGGCAAGCTTATAATATACTCGTGATATTGGCCCCGCTACTATGTTGGAGTGTCTGAAGTGCCGTAGTGCGGGGCCTATATAACGGTTATAGTATACACTCGTGAAACAGGCCCCGCGAACGGACATTCTAAGCCATTCAACACAGCAGCGGGGCCTATATCACGAGTATATATAGTGAGCTGAAGTTAGCAACCTAGATATTGAGGTATGATCGATTACAAGTTTTTCTCGAGCGGGGCCATAGAGATGTATACTAATAACGCTAGAGGGCGTACTTCGTAAAATCTCTGTGATTACGCGGAGACCGGCCGCCATTACTCGATAGGCCTTCGCAGCCTGCCATGCGTGTACATTACCTATATGGGGCATGTACAGTGATAGCACAGAAACGGAACAAAACATAGGCGGATCCAGCTTTTGGCGAAAGGGGGGGGGGCGCACTGCCGAGCGGCGCACATATTTTTGCACTTCACCGGCGCCATAAAAGAAAATGTTGAAAAAGGGGTAAAGTCTGACCCTGTCAAATGCTCTTTTCAAAATGTAGGATTTCCAGTCATGCCATTTTGCATGACCACACGCAGATAATATTTCCGGGGGGGGGGCAAGATTCGAAAATTTGGTACACATCTCACATTTGCACATTTTTCATAGTTTTCATGAAATGTTAAGGAAAAAAAATTGTTTTTCACAACAGCAGATCGCGAATGTGCACCCCCCCCCCCATTCCCCCTTTCTGCGTACGACCATTCCCTGAAGTCCACTTAAACATATCTCATTATAACAGAAATATACATCAATTTAAACATATAATCTTTCTAAAACATATATAGAGAGAGATTGAAAAACATATTAAAGAAAGAAACAAGCAAAAAGTAACACAAATTATGCATGTTATGTGCGATTTCAAAATCTTGTGTATTAACCCTTTTATTGCGATGAGGCCAATACTTTTGTATATTAATAGAGATACAAGTTTTTTTTACTATATGTATATATATATATATATATATATATATATATATATATATATATATATATATATATATATATATATAGATAGCTCTGGGGAACCTTGATTTAAGCTACGCCTACCATTGTTCTCTTCATCCATTTCTTTACAATATATATATATATATATATATATATATATATATATATATATATATATATATATATATATACAGGGGCGTCGATCCTTTTTTAAGATTTGGGGGGCAAAATCATGAATCAACTTTTCAAAGGCGCTCGATATCACACAAAACAAACAAACTCACACACACACACATATGCATATATGTATATTTATATGACTATTGAGATAGAAACACATATCTCACCAACAAATTAATGCGAGCGCGAAGCGCGAACTGAAATTTTTTAGTATACTGACCTGAAAACAGGAAAAAGGTGCCTGTTTATAGGACTGTTTGTAGTAACTCATGAGGAGGATACATATCTCACTACACAGATAATGCGAGTGCCGAGGGCGAGCTGAAATTTCTTTATATTCTGACCAGAAAGCTTGATATTCTATGCATTTTTGGTACCAATGATTAAGATGGGTATCTAAAAAAAACAATAGATGCGAGCGCGAAGCGCGAGCTTAAAATTTTGATATTTCAATCTGAAAAAAAAATGATATTTTAATGGACGTTTGTAATAAAGAACAAGATTATATCCAGCAAAAGATTATTGCAAATCGAAGCGGGAGTTCTTTTGACGTTTAGTCCTGAAAAAGGGACATTCTATTCACCTATTTAATCATGAAAAGTATGGGGTTTTGCTACAGAAATGATGCGAGCGCGAAGCACGAGCTGAAAATTGTTATATTCCAATCTGAGAAGCGGATAATTTAAGCACGATTTTAAATAAAGAACGAGTTGTGTAGCTCAATCTCAATATACGACTGGTTGCGTAATTATACATTCCCGGTACTAGCAACGGGTTTTAGCAAACTTTGGGCTAAAATATCGAATCATCTTCATAAAACACTGTAGTAGCTGTCTTAAACTAAAGGCCATAGAGGTGGCACAATGTGGAATGTGTTAAGAAGTAAAGTGACTGACCTTCTTTTTATTAAAGCATTGGAAAATAAGATCAAAATTAAAGGATTTGCTCTACGCTTTTGTATGATTCTGGGATATTTTAAATAAATTAAAGATATTCCATGACATCTGTCATTCTGTGGGCAACTGCCCCGCCCCAGTCCACTCTGTAAGGGCATGCGATAAGCTTTGTTATGACCATTCAACAATAAAATGTATAACCAGGTGCCGCTGATCATTCTTGACCGGCGCCGATCTAGATTTGGTTGGCAATAGGCCCTTCTTCATTATTATACCGGTGCCTATCTATTGGAACCAGGGGACGCTGATTATTATTGACCGGCGCCGATTTAGAACAAGTAGTGCTGATTATTTTTACCGACGTCACGTAAGATTCAGGCAGCGGCAATTCATAATTGACTGGCGCCGATTTAGAACCAGGAGGCGCCGATTATTCTTGACTGGCGCCGATTTTTAACCAGGTGGTGCTGATTATTCTTGTCCGGCGCCGATTTAGATTTAGGTGGAGCTGATTATTCTTGATCGGCACCGGTTAAGACTCAGGCAGCGCCGATTTATAACCAGATGGCGCTGATTATTCTTTACCAGCCCCGATTTAGATATAGGTGGCGCTGATTATCCTTGATCGGCGCCGGTTACGAACTCAGGCAGCGCCGATTTTTCTCTACCGGCGCCGATTTATAACCAGATGGCGCCGTTTATTCTTGCCCGGCGCCGATTTAGATTTAGGTGGAGCTGATTATTCTTGATCGGCGCCGGTTAAGACTCTGGCAGCGCCGATTTATAACCAGATGGCGCTGATTATTCTTGTCCGGACCCGATTTAGATTTAGGTGGCGCTGATTATCCTTGATCGGCGCCGGTTAAGAACTCAGGCAGCGTCGATTTTTCTGTACCGGCGCCGATTTATAACCAGATGGCGCCGATTATTTTTATCTGGTGCCGATTTAGATTTAGGTGGCGCAGATTATCCTTGATCGGCGCCAGTTATATGCAGACAGCGCACTGATTATTTTTAACTGGCGAAGTTGTTGGGAAAAGGGTAGTTAAAAGAAAAGATAAGGAAGATGATATGATTGTGCTTTGCTGGTGGATAGTCTTTCCTTACTGTTGCCAATATTATATCAGTGTATATTTTTTTAAAGCGGCGCCTTTTCTTTTCTTTCCTTTATTTTTATTTTTTCAAGCAGCGCCTTTTCTTTCTTTTACTTTTCTTTTATTTTTTTTTTGAGCGGCGGCTTTGGCGCCGCTCAAATATTAGGGGGGTGCGCGCCCCCTGCGCCACCCCCCTGGATCCGCCGCTGCAAAATGATAACATATGAGCTTGAAAGCAAATGGAAAAGCAAAATATTGTAAATCGCACTGGATTAAAGTTCAAATTAACAAAGAATCTATCAAAACTGAGGACAAAACTGCCTATATAGACCTATCTATATAGGGCATAATATATCCTATATACAAATAATACAGTCCAAAGATACATCCCCAATCGTTTTTGCTTTGGTCATAATATTTCGATGTATCATATATATGACTTCTATTTTCTGATGATTTGGAAGGGATGAATATTAAAAATAACATGCAGCTAGGCCTAGGCATATCGTTCTAGGTCCTGCAAATTTAACATGATCTGGTGTTCAAGTTGACCTCAGAAATTTCATAGGCCCTTTCACAGTGTCTGATGCATCCGAGACACAAGCTATCGAAAAAACACGATTGCATTTTTTTTTTCAAGTATAGTTTCCTAATTACTATGATGCTGATTGCTGATAATTTATTTCTTTACTTTTGATAATTTTTATAATTCATTTTCCATTTAGATCTACACATAGAAATCATATAAAGAATATAGAGCCTAACTCCTTTCCCCATGGTTTTAAACGTCGATGTAACCAACATCACAATAACTCGTGAGTCATAAAATGACTTTTATTGATAATATTTGAAAATGATTTATGCATTGGTCCAATTAATTGATAAGTTTATGATTTAAATTTCCAATGCTGTCAACCATCCGGTCATATTGATTACTTATATACGTGCGAGCAATTAAGAAATGTTTGTTGACAGCAAAATTTGCATATCAAATGCGCGCATGCAGTAGTACAATTTTGCAATGTACAGGAGGCCATGGGGTAAAGTGTAGGATGTTTACCGTGTATTATTGACTTGCAAACATTTCACTATTTCGGAGAGTAAACAAATTACAATGTGTGTTTAACGCAACATAGAACAATTTCACTTTGATTTTCTGGAAAGTCTAAACTTGATTCACTCCGGCTGAAATACTATGCAGATCGGCAAACCGGCTGAAATATTCTGTTGATATAATAATTATGGCCGGCGTTTGTGATCCTATAATGATTGGCCAATATTATGTGAACAAATCAAGGATAGAATAATGAGGAGGAGAGGAATAAGGAGAAGAGAAGAAAAAGGGCGGGAAGACTGAGGATATTTGTATTATACTACAAAGATTATTATTACTAAAACTGAGTGTATAAAACCAGTTGATAACAATATCATGAAAGAGATTCATTTCATAAATGCAAACTTAATAAACTTATATAAAAACGGTTGCAAAATTGTGAGTACTAAAACCAAACATAATATTATTGAATATTGCAAAACTGAAAATACTTGGAATAAGATGTTATACAAATTGTCAGCTGTTGAGTGATCATCATAATTACCTGTCTTGAAATTGTGTTAATATTTATTAACTGTGTCTGTGTTAAATTTATGGCAAAGATTTCCAAACACTGGCACCGGCCTATGTCATAAACCGGTAAACATGCGTTTTGCATATTCAGTTTTGTTTGTCACTTTAAAAGTATAACTAATTTGATCTCCTAATTTTATTCTTTTAATTTCATTGGCTAGCCTATGGACCTGAGTTTGATTATTTAGGTTTGTTTTATAATAAGGTTTTCACGGATGAACAAAATTATAATATCATTGACATACGGGGCCGCAGAATGATTTTGAAACAGGGGGTGCATAAAATCACAATAATTTATTATGTCATGTTCATTTTCACTTTAGGGAGGGATCCATGCAGCCTCGCGCCCCTATTTTATTTTGATCATAGTGTGTCAAAGTAATTTTGATTGGGTGCGTATGACACTAGTCTTTAATTACACCCACCCCTTAAAAAGCGAATAAAAAATCGATTCTAGAATGTACACTGGTGTAACGCCAAGAAAAGTAATGAGATACCCTTTATAATTACTACTTGCTATTATAATAGCGCATAATCAAAGATCAAAACACTAACTTATACAAATTATTGTTAATGATATATTTCTTACAAATTAAAGCAAGTTACATATAGTAGGCCTATATAGAAATTAAAATATTATATCCAACATAAACAAATTGGTCATAAGAACATCAAGTGACGTGAATGAAGGAATGTGGAAAAGGACGATGCAGTTAAAGGTAGGGATATCCAGCGGAGAAGATGGGCTAATTCACTGTCTTTTGAATTAATTGTCAATTTTTCCATTAATGTACGTTGTATATTTTTATTTTATCTGATATAATAGATATTATTATCTATTATTATCTAAAATAGGCCTATAAACAGAGAGGTAAATGCAAAAATTATATAAGAGAATTTCATCCGAGAAGTCAGGTATAAATGCCAAATTCACAGCATAATCCCCATGTAATCACACTAATAATCAATCGAAATGCAATTTGTCATTAATATTTTCGATTGTAATGAGGTTGGATTCTTTTCTTCAAGAAAAAAGGCCGGAGACGGCATCCCTTTTCCCCTTTTTCACAGCGTTACAACGCACGAGCTATGTGTACATCCGGGTACTTTTGCTCCGCGCAATCACAGACGTTAAGTACGCGCGCCTATGGCGACTCCGCACTCTAGGGGACGTCACTCTAGCGTAATTAGTATACATCTCTATGAGCGGGGCCTATATCACGATTTTGCCGATAAAAGTTTGAATTTACTGAACAGTGAAAAAAGTGGGCTTAACTGCAGAATACCCCGCACATTTAATTACCTCAACGTTGGCGAGCCAACGACCTACGATGTGAAGATTCAGAATCAATCCCCGGGGGGGCCACTTCCATTCACGAGTGGATACCATGCGCGACCGAAAAGCACCCTAAACACGTAATTTCCATATTCTGAAAATGCACCCCTTAACAAGTATTGGCGCGTGAAACCCTACCCTTAACAAGTATTGGAAACAAAACGATATACTCGATCTTGGCAAATATTCCCTGAAATGAACCCCTAAACAAGTACAGGAATGTTTTATTGTTATGGGTCCTTCGGTCGTCGGCTTTACCTTATTTGGTTTAGTACGACCCCACTTTCTACACCTCGCGCAAATCGGACTCTAAACACGAAGTGTTGGGGCAAAATGGACATCCTTTATAAAACATTTTAATTTTGTTTTATCATTCCCGCAAATTCGACCCTAAACACGTAATTTTCCTAGCGAAATAGACACCCTTTTTTCATCATTTTTGTGTTTTGACACCCTTATCACGTTACGTACGTAACGTGCCCTATCGTGAAAAGGACATCCTTTTTACGTGTTTTTTTGGTCGCGCATGGTATCCACTCGTCAATGTAAGTGGCCCCCCCCCCCCCCCGTATGGTGGGCCGTTCCCGCCAAAACGCATGCCAAAACCATACGCGTGCAAGCCAGAACGTACGCATGGTTCTTTCATAACGTACGCGTGGATCTGTCATAACGTACGTATGGTCTTGACAGAACGTACGTATGGACATTTTCTATTATACTTCTATGACATTCTTAACGTACGTATGGTTTTGGCATAACGTACGCGTGGTTCTGTCATTACGTACGCACGGTTCTGTCATTACGTACGCGTGGTTCCCGGTAAAATAATCAACTCATAGACCAAACCACGCGTACGTAATGACAGAACCACGCGTACGTTATGCCAAAACAACGCGTATGTAATGACGGAACCACGCGTACGTTATGCCATAACCATGCGTGCGTAATGACAGGACCACGCGTGCGTAATTCATTACATTTCAGTACAACAGTGGTACAACCAATGAGAAAGCTTGTTGTATAATTGAACGTATGAAGCTGAATTCGATCCCGCAATTCTTTCAATTGCAACCTGCTGAGCATGCTTGCCCGTTTGGAACTGAGATTCAACGAAGCTGTTAGCAGGATGCCTTCGGATCCGCCCATGATTTTGACACATGTCCTAGCCGTTTTCTTTCTATGTGCCCTTTTTCTTTTTGTAATAGCCTATATTCCATTTCTCAGCATAATACCCTTTTCACCTCTCATAAATACCCATATTAAAAGCTGATAGGTGACCCTTTTCCTTTGACAAGTGTCCCTTTCAGTTATTCGCAACAAGAGCCCCTTCTATTCCTTTGAAATGAGTACCCCTTTTCCATTCTGATAAGTGTGCCTTTTCATGCTTGGGGAGGGCCCCTTTTCAAACTACCTTTCCACCTTTGATAATAGTGCCTCATTAGCTCTTAAAATTGCCCCTTATCACAGTGGCGTAGCTACGGGGGGGGGGCCTGGGGGCACGTGCCCCCCTGAGATTTGGTGTGCCCCCCCCCCCAGGTGCCCCCTAAAAAAAATTGGCAGAGCAACAAAAAAGGGAGAAAGAAGAAAAGGAAAAAGGAGAAAGACAGAAGAGGAAAATAAGAGGAGGAAGACGAGTGAATAAAATGATGTGAGGGGAAGACTTGCAAAAAAATATATATTTCATGTTACTATATAAAATTTGATTGCGCTTCGAGCCAGAATTGCCTGGTCGATGAGATTCATATCTTGCTCAATAGGCTGATATAGAGCAAGTTTTGAAGTCAATATACAAAACATATTTTAGCTCGGACATTGAGCTTTCATTTTTTTCATTTTTTATTTTTTTCATTTACAAATTTAAGTGCTCTGTAAAATGTCCGTTTTATGGTCGACATATCAGCATTTTAAGCTCACGCTGCGTGGTCACATTGTTTGATTTGCCAAGTTCCTATTGTCTACGTGTATTCCATAATGTTCCATTAAACAAGTGTATTCAGAATGCCCAGATTCTAGGTCTAAATCTAAAATATGCGCGATAGCCGGCATGTTCTTTATTTAAAATGTACTTAAATTATCCAGTTTCACATCAGAATATCAACAATTGTCTGCTCACGCTTCACGATCGCATTATTAATGATACCCAATTAACTATATTCTATCTATGATTTATAAAATATGAATAGAGTGTCCCGCTTTTAGGTCTAAAATCTCATTTTTCTTCCTTTTGCGCTTCGCGCTCGCATCAATTGTTTGGTTACATACCTATCCCATTTATTGATACAAAAAGTGCTTAGAATGACCATTTTTAGGTCGGAATGTCAAAACAAATTTGCTCCCGCTTCGCGCTCCCATTATTGAAATATATACCGTCTTCGTGGGTAACTGTAAGCAGTCCTTTAAATAACAGGTCCCTTTTCGATAATGCTAGAACAGTTAATAGAAATGTCTGCTCGCGCTTGGCGTTCGCAGTAATCATCTAGTTACATACGTATCTTGTTCAGGATTATACATAACATTGCCCAGAATATTAAATTTTCAGCACAAAATACATGAAAGTTAAAAAAAAAACGCCCGCGCTTCGCGCTCGCACTTTTTATAAGGCTTATGAGATTATTTCATGTTTATGTTGTTTTATAAGAATAAAACTAAGAAGTGACTGATCGGGGAAAATATTGGTGAATATAATTTCGGGCCCCGTCCCCTATTGGCGAAAGTCGGATCCGCCCTTGTGACACACACCGGAAAAAATGGTGCCCCCCTGAAAAAGCAAGGACCCCCCAGTGCCCCCCAGGAAAAAAATCCTAGCTACGCCACTGCCTTGTCATCTCTTATGACTCGTGATGAGTGCCCCTTTTCACCTCTGATAAGTGACCTATTTTGACCTGTGCCCCTTTCCCCTTTTCCTCTCTAATTAATACCCTTATTCCTTCTGATAAATATATTACCTTTTCCTTTATTATGATACAATGTACTTGTAGTCGTGGCCACGCACACGGAGAGGGACAAACTACATGTAATACTCTGTACGCTGCTCTAGGTTTCACTCAAAATGAAATACTGTATTTCTTTGCAGCAAAGCATAGGGAGCTGTAACTCATAGCCCCTTCTCATAAGTGCAGGCGCGTAGCCAGGGGGGGCGGTTGCCCCCAAAAAGAAAAAAAAAGAAGGGAAAAAGAGAGGAGAAAAGGAAAAGAGAAGGGAGGAAAGGGAAGAAAGGTAGCTTTGCGGGTTTTTCTTTTTCTTTTTTTTTTCTCAAAAGAGAAACTCCTTCATTCTTGCTCTAAATTTATATATATATGAATTTTGCTTCCGCGCTGCGCGCGGTTAAATGACAATATTGCAGTTCTCCTTTGTATCCCCTCACCCTTTCTCGAACCCTATGTTTCCACCTCAGCTATATGTGTTTCTTGCCAGTTAAAGTTCAAATGTATACATAAGGGCATGGAATTAGACATGTTTTATAGCTCCATGGAATTAGGGTAAGATTAGTCCGAAGTATATGAAGTTCTCTTTTTTTTTCAAATTGATCGCGCAACTTCTGGTCTGGTCGACTCCGGGCGGGTAAAATCTATATATCAATTTCCGCCGTCACCTCAATATAGGCAACTTCTCCCGCTTTTCAGCTCATTACTAAACAACCATAATTTGGGGGCAAACAGGTACCTAATTCAAAAAGAGGTAGGTATAAAATTCGTGTCGTATTAAATAAAAAAAAGTACAATTTTTTTAAATCAAATTCTATTAAACTTCATTTATATAGTGACCTACTACAATTAGCCTCCCCCTCAAACAAAATGTATAAATGGAAGAGAGGAGCGCTAGCAAAAGTTTTTCGATGTACTGACCTGACAGCATGGCATTATAGGCCTACCTTCAAACAAAATTCATCAGTGCGAGTCAGTGGCGTAGCTAGGATTTTTTTTCCTGGGGGGCACAGGGGGGTCCTTGCTTTTTCAGGGGGGCACCATTTCTTCCAGTGTGTGTGTATGTGTCACAAGGGCGGATCCGACTTTCGCTTTTTTTTTTCACATGGATCATCTACCATGAATGCTTTGAACTTGCTGAATATGATATCAGATAATGTGTACTTTAAAAAATATAAGATTGGATCTTAATGAGTTTTTGATTGGAAACGGATCCATTGTTCGGTTGGTCGCTGTTTGCGGCCCCTCAGTGCTGGAATTGTTTTTATCCTTGATACATAAGGTGTACTTGATATATTTAATTCATCCATTATTATTTTGTACCATGCTCAATTTATTTTGTTAAATGTTTAAGCATGAAAATAACATTATTGATGTATTATCATATATAATATGTATATTCCTGTATTGATACGATTTAGACACCCGAAGTCCCACACACACAAAACAATACATTTTTGAGACCACATTGTAACTGTTATGTTCCCTTCAATATTAGAATTGTTCAAACATGTCTACATGCACTCTGCACAACACCCCGACACCTTCCCTTATGCTTGGTCCTTACAGGTGTCACCTACCTTTTTTATATGACCTCTAATTTAGATGAAATAGACCAAATAAATAACAGGAATGATATTCGAAATTTTAGTTATTATTCCTCCCAAGAATTTGTATCAGCTTTTGAATCAAAGGATAAGTTATTTCAGCATGATGATATACTGTGCAATAATCTCAGTCTTGTACATTTTAATTTAAGAAGTATAAGTAAAAATTTTGACTCTGTAGAAGCATTTTTAAATTCCCTAAACACGTTTTCATTTTCAATTATTGGTGTTTCTGAAACTTGGCTGAGTTCACATTCCCCAGACATATACAATATACCTAATTATCGCATGTTACATGTTGATAGAAGAAGAGGCAGGGGAGGAGGTGTGGCAATGTATATCAACTCAAAACTAAAATACAAAGTAAGATCAGACATTTACATTAATGACATAGAAACTCTCTATATTGAAGTAGAAAACAAATTTGGTAAAAATATAATAGTAGGAACACATTATACAGACCCCCTAATAACAACATCGGCAATTTTATTGATAATTTTGATAAAGGACTTGAGAAGATATCACGTGAAAATAAACAAATCTATATAATGGGTGACTTCAATATTGATTTATCAGATATTTTATATAACAAACCATCTTATAATAACTCTAATAAAGTAAGGAATCATAATAGCAATAATAATGCAAACATATTTTTCAATATACTTTCCTGATATGCTTTTCATCCTTGCATCAACATACCTACTAGAAGTACGTCCATGTCAGCAACATTGATCGATAATATATTTACAAATTCGTTTAGCAATGATAACAATTGTGGAGTTTTTACTTATGATATTACGGATCATTTGCCAATATTTTTTATTTCTTCAGAATGTGAAGTTAGTGTAAACAAAGAAAAGAGTAGGAAAACATACAGGAAAGAAAATATAAATACTATTTCAGCTTTGATTGAATATTTAACCAATGAGAATTGGGATGATGTAAATGTTGCTTATAAATTGTTTATTGATAAATTCACTCATTACTATGATAAAAATATACCACTTGTTTAAAGCAAGAAGCGTAAAAATTAAATCAGAAATCCATGGATTACTCGAGGAATTTTACAGTCTATCAAAAAACGTAATAAACTTTATAAATCATTCATTTCTAATAGATCTGAACATAATTTTATCAAGTATAAAAAGTATCGCAATACACTCACCGGCGTAATTCGATCTTCGAAAAAAATATATTATTCAAAAGAAATAAAAAACGCAGAAGGGAATTTGAATGCAACTTGGAATTTCATAAACAAATTAATAAACAAAAGTAAACCCCATGATAAAATTGAAAAACTTGAAGTTAAAAATGAATTATTTACTGAACCTTTTGAAATTGCTCAAGCGTTTAATCTTATTTTCACGGGCATTGGTCCTGACCTGGCTTCAAAAATACAAAGTGATGGTAAGAATTTTACTGAGTATCTCTCCGAGCCCAACTCAAATACAATGTGTTTTATTCCAACAGATCAACATGAAATACTTAAGATAGTTGAAACCTTATCATCTAAAAAATCTAAAGGATATGACGGAATCAGCACAAAACTTTTAAAGCATGTAACATATAGCATTGTCTTTCCACTAGAACATATCTTTAACCTATCTCTCTCTACTGGCTGTTGTCCCAATATATTAAAAATAGCAAAAGTAGTCCCGGTTTACAAAAAAGATGACCCGACTAAAGTTACAAATTATTGTCCTATATCACTTTTACCATGTTTGTCAAAAATATTAGAAAAAATTGTGTACAAACGATTGGATTCATTTTTGTCATTAAATGAAATTCTTACACCCGCCCAATTCGGCTTTAGAAAAAAATTCTCAACCGATTTTGCAATAACTAAATTACTTGATAATGTTGTTAAATCTCTTTTAAAAAAAAAGTCATATAATCGCTTTATTTATGGACCTAAGTTAAGCCTTCGACACCATTGGCCATCAAACTTTATTACATAAATTATATAATTACGGAATACGTGGAGTTGCCTGGTCATGGATTAAAAAGTTATCTTTCAAATCGACAACAATTCGTCTCTATTAATGATATTAGATCTCCGTTGTCCTTTCTTAATTGTGGAGTGCCATTTGGGGACCACTTCTGTTTTTAATATATATCAATGATATAGTAAATTCTTCTCAAATTCTTTCGTTTATTTTATATGCTGACGACACCAACATCTTATTATCTCACAGAAATGTAGATGAATTGATTTATATAATGAATTTGGAATTTAAAAAATTTTCTTCCTGGTTTAAATGTAACAAGTTATCGTTAAACATAAGTAAAACTCATTTTGTTCATTTTCAAACTACTCATAAGAATGACGATTTTCCCTAAGACATTATAATTGATAATGAGCCCATAGATAAGAAAGATTATGTTAAATTTCTTGGTACTACAATAGACAAACATTTATCATGGAACCAACACGTAAGCAATATATCCTCATCAATGGCTAAAGGAACTGGAATATTATACAAATTAAAGTATTTTTTGCCAGAGCATTCCCTTTTAATGATATACAATGCATTGGTACCACCATATATTAATTATTGTAACATTTTTTGGGGAAACTGTAGTAAAACTAACCTTAAACATTTACTTTTATTACAAAAGAAAAGTGTTAGGATCTGCACAAAATCAACATATCTTTCACACACTGATCCACTTTTTTATCGTCTAAAAACGTATAAGATATATGATATAGATACTATACAAATAGCTATTTTTATGTATAAATATCATTACAAACTGCTTCCTCCTGTGTTTACAGATTTCTTGTCATATAATAGCAACTTACATTCATACCCAACACGGACATGTCAGAATATTCACTTAGACAATCCAAGAACACTATTAGCACATAAAACACTAGACATCATGGGCCTGACATATGGAATACATTGCCAGATTCACTCAAACAGTTAAGATTCATTTCTCCCTTTAAAAAAGGTATTAAAACATTATTATTGAATAGATATTCACAGAGTTAATCTTAAAATTGCTCTTTCTCTTGATCTAATGAAACACATAATTTCCAAAACAAGAAAATAAAAAACAACCAAGAATCAAAATAAAAAATACATTGTGAGGACCAAGCGCCCCCTGCCCGTCATTTCGCACCTGCACCCTTACGTTAAGATATGTTGGATGAATAATAATTATTGTTTTCTGGGGTTGCCACGCAGTCAAGCTTAGCTTATAGTGGCAACCCCTGCGGCCTTCTAAAAATCGATATGTATTATTAGAAAATGCAATTATGTTCAATGTTTTGCTTGTCAGTTATACGTATATTATAATTGTATTTTCTTTGTTCATGTGTTTATGAAAAAGTGTTGCAGAAACCAATAAATGAAATTAAATGAAAAAATAGGGGACCGGGCCCGAAATAATCTTCACCTATATTTTCCCCGATCAGTCACTTCTTAGTTTTATTCCTATAAAACAACATAACATGAAATAATCTCATAAGCCTCATGAAAAGCGCGAGCGTTTTTTTTTTTACTTTCATGTATTTTGTCCTGAAAATGTGATATTGTGGGAAATGTTATGTGTGATCCTGAACAAGATTCGTATGCAACTAGATGGTTACTGCGAACGCCAAGCGCGAGCAGAAATTTTTATTTACCGTTCTAGCATTATCGAAAAGGGACCTATTAAGGACTGCTTACAGTTACCCACAAAGACGGTATATATGTCAATAATGCGAGCGCGAAGCGCGAGCAAATTTTTTTTGAAATTCCGACCTAAAAAATGGTAATTCTAGGCACTTTTTGTATTAATAAATGGGATAGGTATGTAACTAAACAATTGGTGCGAGCGCGAAGCGCGAGAGGAAGAAAATTGAGATTTTAGACTTAAAAGCGGGACACTCTATTTATATTTTGTAAATCATAAATAGGATATAGTTAATTGGGTATCATTAATAATGCGATCGTGAAACGTGAGCAGACAATTATTGATATTCTGATGTGAAACTGGATAATTTAAGTACAATTTAAAAAAGAGCATGCTGGCTATCGCGCATGTTTTAGGTTTAGACCTAGAATCTGAGCATTCTGAATACATTTGTTTAATGGAACATTATGGAATACACGTAGAGAATAAGAACTTGGCAAATCAAACAATGTGACCATGCAGCATGAGCTTAAAATGCTGTAGACCATAAAACGGACATTTTACAGAGCACTTAAATTTGTAAATGAAAAAAAATTATGAAAGCAAGATGTTCGAGCTAAAATATGTTTTGTATATTGACTTCAAAACTTGCACCATATCAGCCTATTGAGCAAGATATGAATCTCATCGAACAGGCAATTCTGGCGCCAAGCGCAAGCAAAAAAATTTATAGTAACATTTTTTTTTGCAAGTCTTCCCCTCACATAATTTCATTCACTGGTCTTCCTCCTCTTATTTTCCTCTTCTTTTTTTCTTCTGTCTTTCTTCTTATTTTCCCTTTTTTTTGGCTCTGCCAATTTTTTTCAGGGGGGGCACCTACCTGGGGGGCACACCAAATCTCAGGGGGGCACGTGCCCCCCAGGCCCCCCCCCCCCCCCCGTAGCTACGCCACTGGTGCGAGTGCGAAGCGCGTGCGAAATATTTTTTGGACCTAAAAACAAGCCATTTCAAGCTCTTTATTTCTTTAAATACCTTTAAAAAACATTACTAAGTAATCAATACCCCCTACATTAAAACATTCAACTAATTTGTTTCTACATTGTGACCTGAAAAAAAAATTATTAGCCACCTTTTTGTATCTGAATCCTCACAACCGCGTAGACAGGATTTAATTTTGGAGGGGGCGGTAAGTGCACGCCAAGCGTGCCAACAGTTACCGAGCGCGCAAACCGCGCTCCGTAGGGGGGAGGGTGCAGGGAGGGGGGGAGTTTCCCCCCTCCCGCGCGGAGCGCGAAGTATTTGATATCTCATCAAATTTGAATCAAAAGAAGACGTCTCTTGCGTCTCTTATACCCTTATCAACTCGAATTAATTTGACTTGCTGTGATTAAAAATAAAACCTGTTTTCAAAAGATGAGCGCCCTCAAAATGGGAAAAGATTGAGAAATTCAAAATCATTCCCCTTAACGCGCGAAGCGCGAAAGCTAAGACGTTTTATAAAAAGAAATTGAGAACAGAAGTGGTATAAAATGCCTACCTTAGTCACATCAGATTTTATTGTAAAAAGCTTTAGCCACATTAATTTCTTTAACTCGCAAAACATAGTAGATGCAGATATATGCAGGGAGGAAATATTTTTTCCCGCGAATGGCTTGAAGCTCTGAATTTTTGAAATTTCTTTGAAACTTTAACCTGCTCTAATTTTGATATTTCTATAAATAATACGAAGAAAAATGTAGCTCAAAATGTGAAAGGGATGATGCCCGGATGATCCAAGTTTGAAGAGGGACTTTTCCTTTCCCATGCAAGCGAAGCATGGAAACTTCTGTGAGTTATTTTGGAAGAAAAAAATTGTGTAATTTCGCTCATAATATTAAGCGCTTCCTTTTGTATGATTAAGAAACTTCTGTGATATTCAAAATTTCAAATCAATGGCGCAAAGCAGGACAGGAGATGGATGTGCAGCGATATAAATTTAGAATAAAATTTAATCGTACCAACGTTTGCATATAGCACGGCACGAATTCAATGCTCCCCCTTTGAGAAGATACTTTGCCAAAAAATTGCTTGCTGAAAAGCGGAAGAAATAGCATTTGGGGACTTCGGGATCGAGTGACGGTATAAAAGTTTACCCGCTCTGAACAGAAGAGCCGAAATTTTGTGTCAGTGCAATTAAAAAAATAGTTCTCATACTCTTTAGACCCATGTGTACTTTATAATTTCTGGCAAGAATGTGATTCCCATGGCCGGGAAGGAGAAAAACGGAGTAGAAAAAAAGGTGTGAGAAACAAAGGGGAGAGGCAATTTTGATATTTTCACGCGCGGAGCGCGGAAGCAAAATTTTGTATGAAGAGAGAGAAGAACATCTCGTTTAGGTCTTTATTCTTTTGACAAAAAGAAAGAAAAAATAAAACAATAAAGCTATACCTTTCTTCCCTTTTCTCCCTTCGCTTTTTCTTTTTCTCCCTTTTCCCCTTCTTAATTCTTTCTTTTTGGGGGCGTTTTTTATGGGGGGGCGACCGCCCCCACCGCCCCCCTGGCTACGCGCCTGAATCCTCATATCAGTGATAAAAAAAAAATGATATAATCGTGAGAGCGTGAAGCACGAGCTGATTTTTCCCTCTACAATGACAGGAAGCTCTTCAAAATTTCTGTCGGCAAATGCGTCACTCTTTTCCTCGATCCTTTCCTTTGTCTTCTTCTTTCCTTTTCCTTGGTTATAACATGGAATGGGCATGCATATGTATGCATGCATATATATGCAAGCGCACACTCGATCGGACCCATTGCTATACCCCGCATATAATTATATATTACGAGAAATTTGATTGGCCGTTCCAACATCTGTGTTAAAAGATACGAACCGTTGCGTACGTTATGACACAACCATACGTACGTTATGACACAACCATGCGTACGTTATGACAGAACCACGCGTACGTTATGACAGAACCACGCGTACGTTATGACTATACGACGCGTACGTAATGACTATATTAAGCATGCGTAATGACAGAACCACGCGTACGCAATGACAGAACCACGCGTACGTAATGACAGAACCACGCGTACGTAATGACAGAACCACGCGTACGTTATGCCAAAACCATACGTACGTTAAGAATGTCATAGAAGTATAATAGAAAATGTCCATACGTACGTTCTGTCAAGACCATACGTACGTTATGACAGATCCACGCGTACGTTATGAAAGAACCATGCGTACGTTCTGGCTTGCACGCGTATGGTTTTGGCATGCGTTTTGGCGGGAACGGCCCACCATACCCCCGGGAATCAATCTCGACGTGATCCTGAAGATTCGATACGGCCCGTGCTTCCGAGCCATACGAATACACGCATGCTTGTACTCTCGCGCGCATATACCGTTGGCGAGCCAACGACCTACGATGTGCCTACTATGTGCACAACATATAGGCCCTCCGCCGCATAAATTTAGTACATATTTTAGAATTTTCGTATCGTTTTTTTTCCTGTCGGCGTTGGGAGAAGAATAAAGGTAAAGAAGAGGAATGGGAAGGTGGACTGGAAGAAGAAGAGAACAAGAAGAATATAATGTAAAAGTAACAAAACAATAACTCGGAGTTAAAAAAAAAATGATGAACCATCACACAACAGCACACAACATTCACAGTGCTTCACAATAAATATTTCACTTCTGTTCATACATGCAATAAATATTGTGGAAAACAAATAAAAGGCGTACCCATATTCAAATACCGTTTAAAAGGACAAATATATTATACCTTTCGAGAAAAATCAGCACGTTAAATATCTGATAATAAAACATAATTATGGGGCACTGCAAGAAACTTATGTTCAATTGCAAATCAAGCGTAAGTCTTAAATTCAAATTCAAGCGTAATAAGGTCGAGTTGCAATCGCAATTCAACTACATGTTTATCAAAGGACTTACCCTTGATTTGGGACGTGTGATTGAGTATAACATCTCTCGCAAAATGCCCTAGTAACATTAAAATTGTTCTTTCGTTTTAAATTGTGTGTTATTATTTTTGACAAGCTGTATTCCTGTCAAGTCAAATTTCTTAATTCTCTCCAAAACTGTGCTCAAAATTGTTTCCAAGATTGATAAAGAAAATTTTTCTTTTGTATCATTATCAGTCCACAACTTGCAAACCGTAGGTCCTGGAAAGAGTGAAGAAAAAAATGGCTATATCCAAATCATAGTAAAAGGACATGATGGAATCTCCCAGATTGAGGTAGCAAGCAGAGACCAGAAGTCACCAGAGTCAGCAAGTGTGCAGATCTGTGTGTAGAAGAGAGAAAAAAAGAAATAGTTTAAATAATCAAATCAAAGTATGAATTTAATTATCGTGATGATTGATGACGTGCGGTGTCATGTAATTCCCGGTCAACAACAAATGATAGTAGGTTAAGACACCTGAAAAGTTTCACTCAGAACACTGGTGCTCTACCTCAAGTGATGTTTGTGTAGGCCCCACTCCACTTCACTACCGCTACACTACCGTACATGTACGCCACACCTACCCGGGTAGGTGTGTAGCGTAGTGTAGGCTGTAGCAGTAGTGAAGTGGAGACTACACGAACATCACTTGAGGTACGGTGCTCTCTGAGTCTCTGTGTCATTACAAAGATTGCATTTATCTTCATTGTTGAAGGCAT
Organism: Lytechinus pictus; assembly: GCF_037042905.1. Lineage (NCBI taxonomy): Eukaryota > Metazoa > Echinodermata > Echinoidea > Temnopleuroida > Toxopneustidae > Lytechinus > Lytechinus pictus. The sequence continues at coordinate 7,196,332 of NC_087252.1, forward strand.
TACGCATGCATATATGCAGCAACACTCTAATCAGAAAGAAACACCAGACTCTAATTTTGGCCCACCCAAGGGTTCATTACATGCCGCCGCGCACAGAAAATTCAAGCCATAGAAGTCGTGTGTTGTGGAGTTGTGGACCCAAGAAGTGAGATCCCAGCACGCGCGACCCACTAGTTAGAAATCCACTGCCAAACGTGGTTCGTGGTGCGAGGTTAGTATACTAATACTAACCTCGCAATACATGTGAGTGATTTTGGCCAGGAATCAGGGTAATCACTGCTGAAAATTTGTCTGGCTTCATGACATCGGCATCAATTCATGGTGATATAATTCTGTGTATAATAAAAACTTAAACATTCCTCTGAAACAGCAGATTTTCAGCCATGGTCCATACCAGTGCTCCTAAATAATTTAATCGCCTGCCTGAGTCCTGACCATTTTTAGAAATCTGAAGAAAAAATCTGCTGGAATTGTGCAAAAACATTATTTCTAAAATAAAGTCTTTTTAATTTTAATAGTATACGCCAAAATGCATGATTCTAAACTTATATCAGATCTGTATCTGTCATCTGACCTGAATGCATCGTCAGAACAAGTGCAGTTTCCAAACATGCTTACCTTGACTTTTGACTGGATCAAACAGCGTAACCTGCAACATGCATCGGGAGCAAGTGAATGGGACCGTGCAGCTTGGAGTTTTTCAATAGTTAGTAGAGCAACACAACGAAGACTGTCGAGTGGACAAAATCGATCTTTCCAGTTCACAATTCAATAAAAACCGGGCAAAATAACACAGTTCTGGTTCCCTTATAGTCTGAAGTTGTCGAAAACAGAATTCGGATATCACAATACATGAAGAAAACGGTAAATTCGAAGAAAAATAGAGACCAGGAAGGTGAATCAGCTATCAGTGTACTGCTGGCTTGCACAGAGCTAGAGAGCGGCTGAGTGAGTCGATCATTATGTGACGTCATTATTCTCGACTGTACTGATCGCGTTATTGTCTGTCTGGGGGCGGCTGGGGGGCTGAGAAGGGTCTCTAATAATTTCATTTCTTGCATTTCCACTTTTTAGTGACATATTTGTGTATAAAAAGACAAGACCTTTCCATTCATATATAATTTGTCTATAATCATCACTTTCGTGAATTTTCTTTGGATGTATATACTTTAAACAAAATTATTATTACAACCCCAAATTCATGACGTATGTTTCTTGTTGATTTTCATTAAAACTGGTTGCAAAAGGAGAAGCTATAAACATACAAATAGGAGCTGCGGAGTGAAGTCGAAATGCACAAAGGATTTCCTTCAGTATATTATAGACATGAGAATATTGTTTTGTTGTTTCAAAGGGCACTCGTCATGGTGACCATAAAACGGGTCCTTAATCTCAGGTGAAAGGGGCACAAAACAAGTTCTTTAGGAGCACTTTTCTTGGGTAAAAGGGGGCAGTGATTCAAGAAAGGGCACTTACAAGAAGGCGAGGGGGCACTTTTTAACACATGAAACGGGCCCTCAGATGAAAGGGCACAGAACACGTTCGGGGAGGGGGCATTTTGGGGTAAAAAATTGCATACAAGGAAGAGCACTTGGTATTTAATTGGTAACACCTAAAACAGGTTCTCATCAGATGAAAGGGACACGTTCGTGAGGGGGGGGGGCATTTTCCTTGCATAAAAAGGCACTTTTCAATGCTTTAAAAATTAGGGGGAACTTTGGATCGCTGCCCCAGCATACAAAAAACATTTTCTTTTGGTTCAAAGTATTAACATACGCTTAAAGGACAAGTCCACTCCAGAAAAATGTTGATTTGAATAAATAGAGAAAAATCAAACAAGCATTATGCTGAAAATTTCATCAAAATCGGATGTAAAATAAGAAAGTTATGACATTCTTAAGTTTCACTTATTTTTCACAAAATAGTGATATGGACAACTCAGTGACATGCAAATGAGACAGTCGATGATGTCACTCACTTTCTTTTGTTTTTTATTGTTTGAATTATACAATATTTCATTTTTTTACAGATTTGACAAGAATAAGGGCCAACTTGACTGAACCATATAGTATTAAACAATGCTAATTGCACATGTACAGGGAGGAATTAATCATTGTTTCACATGACAACAGGGAGAAAATTTGAATATTTCATATAATAAAATACAAAAGAAATAGTGAGTGAGTGATGTCATCAGTCTCTTCATTTGCATACTGACAAGGATGTGAATATAACTGTTTTGTGAAATTAAGCGCAACTTTAAAATGTCATAACTTTCTTATTTTTCATCCGATTTTGATGAAATTTTCAGTGTTATGCTTGTTGGATTTTTCTCTTTTTATTTAAATCAACTTTTTGTTGGGGTGGACTTGTCCTTTAAGAAAAAGGTAAAGCTTAATCCTCTGATAATGTGATATTTTTTCTGGCTAATTAATAAAATTCACCACTAACCAGAGAATTCCTTCATGTCTTTCATTTGTGTTCATATAGTATTTGTACAGAGCTAAAATTAAAGCTATTTGGAATTGGCAAAATTCAAAATGAGATGGAGATTGAGAGAGGGAAAGAGTGATGAGAAGTGGGTTGAAAAGAGATGAGAAAGAAATGGAGGGGCACATATGAAGAGATAATTTAGAGAGGGGGGTGGTAAGAGAGCTAGAATGTGGGAAGTAGGAACAAAAAGGGTGGAAGAGAAATAAAACGAGATTTATGGAAACCAGGAGACAGATAACAAGTGGGAAAAGAAGATGGAAATAAATGAAGAGTTTAGTTGCAAAAGGGGTTAGGGCCACTTTGGACCATTCCGAGAAAAACCATGTTTTTATTTTCACTTATTGCAATATTCTTATGAGAAATTGTCATGATATACTACCCTATCATGTGAACAGTGAACATAAAATTGGGTATAAAAGAAATCTATACTGTCTCTAATTTTTTTCTATATACTTAAAAAAAAATATTGTGTACCTAACCCCTTTTGCAAGTAAACTGAAGTGAATCCAATCTCTTTTAATTAAAAAAGTGATTTTTCTTTGCCACTTCCATTCACGTTTTCATTCGAATTTCAAATTTTCTTTGGTATCATCAGAGTGACTAAAGATTTAGAAACAGAAAACAATAAAATTTATGAAAAATGGACCTAACAAACATGCCTGTGAGCCCTGTAGGGCTCACAGGCCTAATTTATTTCCCATAGACTCGTGTGTTAAAGTGGCACTTAAAAAGAATTCATAAAAAATAAGGAGGAAATTCGAGGGTTGAATGTTTACTACCAGTGGATAGGATATTAAATGTCTGACATTCCATATCTGACCAGAAAAGGGTACGTCGACCGGCTCATTTTAAAAATAAATAAGCATTTATGAAGACTATATACACCTGCCGGGACCAGATTCATCACTTGAGAGAGTAAAATGACCCTAATTCTTCCGCCAGTAAAAATATAGTTCCATAGTGGTGATATATCTTTCCAATTTGGAAAAAGTAAGTTCAGTAGGTACCCTCCCTAGAATCAGTGTTAGATTGTCAGTCATATTCATTCATTTTTGTCAATCAGCAATATCAAATTTAAAAATTGAGCAATGGGTTGGCTCGAATGAATATATGGCCTGCCAGTTGTGATTAGGCCCGTGCGACCTGTATTATATGGCACATGAATTTTTTTTTTAAATTTACCTTCCTGGCTTTTCTTTAACATCTGTACACTCACTTTATCACAAAGAAATGCATGAAATATACAGATGTGTTATGTAATGACCAATTTTAATGTTACTCCTAATGTCTAGTGCCCTATGGATTTACACACATCCTACCTGCCTATATGTAGCTCAAGAATGGATGCAATGTAGGGCCCAACATCCTATAATGCAAAATTGTAGATATGCATAGTGTGCATATCTGGATGCAAGAACTGCCCACAATTATAAATACCAGATTCACATGAGTTAAATGAGATAACAATAAAAAGAAATGAGAATTAACATACAAGCATACTATACATTCACATCTTCATATGACAAGGGGTGTAAGAGAGAACGAGGGAGAGAGGGGTGTTAGATGGCTTGTATTCTAAAGGAATGGGGGCTAGTCTGGCTAGAAATAAGTAAAAGTTAGAACAAGATAGCAGTAGCACTCATTCTCAGCCACCCCTCGAATGAATATCTATGGCCTGCCAGTTGTGATGAGGCCCGTGCGACTAGCTACACGTACGCTCCCGATTAACAAGTGACTTGCTGCCCTCTACGTTCGTTGCGTAAACCTTTATTCAAAGAAATAAAACCCGGAATAACGTTGACGAGAATTTAATAGAGGTGTTAATTCATGAGAATTTTAGACACCGTTTTCCACTTGCGATGTATGTCTACTGAAGTTTGAAATACAGCAGATGCAGATATGCCGGCCTAGCTTCTAATTGTTACTTGGAGTTATCTTGGAATTGATTAAAATTTGTGCCGGAGGCGGAGCTGAATTCCGCACAGTAGAGGCAGAGCTAGAGCAGTGTGCAAGTACGGCACGGTACGGTATACAAATAATGAATGTGTATGCGTGCAATGGGAAGAATATTTTCATGAGATGAAAGATGTAAAGTTCCATTCAACGAGGCGTTAGCCGAGTTGAATGGAACTTTTAATCTTTCATCGAATGTAAATATTCTTTCCATTGCACAAATATTTACATTCATTATTTGTTTTATATAACTCATATAAGTTACAAAGTTTTTAAAAATGTAAAAAAAGGAATAAAAAGATAAAGATTAGGTTGGCCTATTTCCAGCAACTAATTTTTCTCTGATAATTGCTAGTCGGTGGATAACACCATGTATCGACAGCTCATCAGCCCTTTGCTTTCATGTTTGTGACGCGCATTGCTTCATGGATCTGAGTCGAGTGCGCACAGTCAGTTTGATCTGCGCTAACTTCATGCGCGCGAACACACACACACACACATACACAATAAGTAGACATACACATGATTATACTGAGGGAGCGCTAGCGCGCGTACCGTGCAATGGGAAAATAAAAAATGCACGGTCACCGTGCAATGGAAAATTACAAAATGCACGCAGTAAAAAATGGACCAAATATTGAACACCTTTCAACCAATCAGATGGCAAGAATCTTCGTTTGAGTTATATAATACTGTCTAGTCACAACCTATGCTTCAGGCCCCTGGCCCTACAGCGGCCGTACACTGGTACCTGGCGCTTGTCTGCACTTGCGACCTGCAGTTGAGAAGTGAGTCGACGAAATTGTAAACAGTTAAGCATATCCTCGCTAAATAGGTATGGTGGGGGGTCGTGTGTCCGGACACTTTATATTTTTGAAGCCTTCTTTTTTGTCTTTGGATTAGCCTACAGTATACTAATCAGTAGAGGTGCACGGCCAATATTGGACTTGGAGACTGTCTCCAATGTGGGACTCGGGGAGATTATCTCCAAAAATTAGTCCAAATATCAGAGACTTTTGTAAAGAATTTGGGTATCCAATTTCAGAGAATTTCAGTGATAAGCAGATTCCTCGTGAAATATTACCCCTTTTGACCGTCTTCTTTAAAAATTCACCGTCTACTTTTGTTTTGATTAGGATTTTTGTTGTCAATCACACACAAAACAAATGGGCTTCTGACTAGCCAGGCGGCTTCTAGAGAGTAAAAATCATTTACTAACGTAAGGTCACTCTTATACGAAGCCAGGGCTTCCGTCATATACTTTTGCGTGTACCACCAAAAAACCTGAAACTTTCGTCCCCGAAATTTCTACTTTCTTTCTAAAAGATCTAGCCCTAAATCATGTACATGGGATAAAACTTCATTTCCGACATTTCTACGCTCTCGTTGTTATTTTTGAACAAGAATTCATCAAAAAAATGAGAGAAATATTGTGTAAAGACGGAAGAGACTTGCTCGATGTTTACGCCGCCATCTTGTTTCCTATTGTTCTTCGCCAACGTTACAGACGCGTGCGTCGGGTAACGTTGGGGAAGAACAATAGAAAACAAGATGGCCCAAAAATATAGAGAAAAACATCAAAAATGAATTTGACTTCTAACATATTAATTCTGTGGCCATGACCACTAAGTTACATGTATTACTTTCACTTTGTCTTTGTGTAAAGTTGTTACTCTTGTATGTAAACCGTGTTTGTTGTTATATATTTGGTCATTTTCGAATGTGAGTGACACGACAATCGGAGAGGGTTAAGGGCTCATATCTTTAAACTTAAAGGTTTTGAATCGATCATGACTACTATATTATATGTAGGACTGGCATGGGCCACTACCAGTTTGATTTGAATTCTACAATTTGTTTAGTAGATATAATTAAAAAATGCTGCGCGAGTGACACGACAAATTTTGGACATGGGTTTCTGACCATTATCACTTATGATTGGATTCGTGCCCAAGTAGCTGTCCAGGAGTACTTGTACCCATACATGTACGTAAATAGTGTAGCTATCTAGCACATATAGTCACAATCAATCAAACCTCTGGAAAATGGTGCCCTCCTATATACCGTGAGTGACACGACATCCAAAACGTGAGTGACACGACAAGTGCAAAAATACAACATTTAACTCAACGAAAGTATTTTTGGCATGCTGTGCATGAGTGAAATCCCATCAACCAAAAAACAAGCTTAATACATAACAACTGCCATCTTCAATGTTGATAATGTGTCATCCTAATGATTCTTGGTTTATGGTAATATTTTCCCATCAACTCACATTTCCTACACCATACCGCATTATTGTCACACTCGAGCTTCTACCACTCTCCTCTTTGGAGGAGGAGGCACCTGAAGGAGGTGTTATATGGTCTTGGCATTGACATCAACTCAACCATTCTTTTTGAAGCATGATTTCATTAAAAACTTTAACTCTTTCTCCCTATCTGTATATGACACTTTACGGGTTTACAATTCAGCATCCACAACTGATGGAATAATTTTTCCTTGTAAAAAAGGTATTCTGAATAGTCACTCGCATCATCTGGCATGGTCTGGTAGCCAATGATGTCATGTATGACTCCTTTTTCTTGAAATATTGGATTACAATATTATCCTCCTTAAATATTTTAGGCATTATCCAAATAGGACTTCAATGTCTTTTTTTTTTTACACTGAACCAAACCACAGTTACTTGGCTGCACACTTCAGATGGACTTTTTGCAAATCCTTGAGAAACAAATAATAGGGATCAAGTTCAACTCATCAAGCATTGGTTTTCTCCTGAACACTGCTTGTATGTGGACCCCTCCAAAGACTCTGTACCAAAATTCAGAGCTATGATTTTCAGCAGGAATCTTGCAAGCTGCTTTTCATTGCTAATTATCATATTTGACAATAAACCAAACCATGGGTAATACATGGAAAGCCACGAGGTGAAAGACGCATAGTCAGTACCTGATTCTTGCAAAAAGCCACAGCACAGTCTGTTGGTATTACCTACAAGGCTACAACTACAAGTCATTAGCCTTTCCTTTGATGAGCCTTTGGATGTTACACTGAAATTCAATTCAGCATCCCCAACCATCAAATACTCCCCCTATACCTCCATATGGCATAGCTTTTTCCCCACTTGGTCCAGCTCAGTTCTAACCAGGGTCCCCCCCCCCCCAAGAAAAATTTATCTACATGAAAACATGGCAACTCACCAGACATGCAGTTGCTCAAATGCAAATTCGGTCTTGGTTGGGACTTGTTGGGACCTACATATACCTAATTTACCCTATTAATTTGTTGTGTGGAATGCAAATCTGCTCTGAACCCACATCTGCCCACTCACAGTAGTTTGCTGTGCAGACCCTAGTTCATCACTACTAGTGGTATGAATGGTGGCCGAACAAAGAACGATTTTGAACCAGGCATGTAGCTACTTCAAGCAATATCCAAAATGCTCTTTTAAATCTCAGTATATCCTCACCGGAGATGTTCTTGCAAAAAATTTGTTTATTTTATGTCCTCGATTACAAGCTTTGTTGCAAAAAAGGTTAATTTTCATTAATCAGAAGGGAAAGATTTTTTTCTGATTTTGAAAGAATGTTTGGTGTTCACGGAGATCCCTTCATACACTTTTCTACCATTAGAATGATCTATTTCTGCAAATTTCAAAATAAGATCCCTGACCTTGCTAGCTTTAAACCTTAAGTTCTTAATTTATACAAAGAAATAACATTCCTAAAAAGATAGGTGAATGTTCTGCTCATTTCTGTAAATGGAGACAGAGAATGTTCCAGTCATACCTGACTAATTTGAACCAATGTTACCAAATCTTTATTCACTGTAAATATGTTCATTACTATGTATAGTGGTTTTTCTCTTGATATATTCATAATTTTGTGTTGATTGATTATGTTACTATTTTTTCTCAGTACATCATTAAAATATGAATTAGGATCTGAGACTTCACACAAATGGAAAGTTGTCAGGATTTTTGAAACTGAGGAAACCATGGAGAGGAAAGACAATAGATGAACTCAATGTCAAATTCAATATTTCCATTGATAGGGGTGAAGTTGGGAAAAAGGAAAAAAATATTAGCCTTACATAGGCCTAAATGATGTCAGGAACAACATTTTGACTCCATCCCTGAATTTATGTCGTAAAATCCTTTAAAATTATTCGATGTCCTTTTTTATACACAATATGAGACCGTGAGTGACACAGCATTTCGTTAGTGACATGACATTGTGAGTGACACGACACAACTTTAACAGTTAATTTTAGCTTCACCTTGACACATTGGACCAAGTTACTTTAGCCTATACAATAAGGTATGGGAAAACTGTATTTGCTCCTGTACTGGGATAAATTAATTTTCAGAATACACAGCTCTAAGAAAACTTTTTGTCTTTAAAAACGTGAGTGACACGACAACCAGTTTTGAAAACTTTAAAGATCTACTTTTTTTCAGAAAAACACTTCAGATTATTATTTTTTGGTTATTTACGAGTTACATACAATACAGAGCTTGTATCTTGCCAACAAATATGCTTCTAATACAAATTTTATATTGTGATAGGCAATATGTGAATTTTAATGCAAAAATCAGCATTTTGTAACATTAAATTCCCCTCGCACTTAATTCACTGTATTTCAAGACACAATAATTTTATGTAACTGAAATGGAAAAACATACTTTGAGATGTCTAGTTTAAAAAACCATTGAAGCCTACTGATTTCTAGCAAGTTTTAATTTTCACCCCCATGTCCACTTATGTTTGAAAATGACCATTTGCAAATTGATTTGAGGTAAAATATAATTTATTTTATCATTGTAAATATGAAATGATTGGAACAGAATAAATCAATTATATTGTTCCCAGGTTGTGTGGACGTTTTACTTGTAGACATGTATGTCCGATATAGGCACACACTCATCATGCTATAAAGTAAATAAATTATGCATAACGAACTCGGATACAAAACAAAAATTTTCCCTTCCTAATTGAATCCCAAAACCTTGAGTATGCAGGCTCCAAATCCAGTTTATTTTTGTTTTCTCTGCCTTGCAGCATATTATAGCAGGAGAAAATCATAGAATAGGCCTATGCTGCAAAATGAGAACAATGCATAAAAGTGGGAGACAAACCAACATTTTCAAAAAAAATGCACAAAAAGAAAACAAATAGTTAAAGAAAGAAGTGAAATAAAACGAAAGAAAAAAGGAAATGAAGAAAGAAAAAAGAACAGGAGAAAAAAATAAGAATTATTTTTTAAATTAGAAAAAGAAAAGAAACAAAAGAACATGAAAGAAAAATGAATAAAACAAAATGAAGACAAAAATTTGGAAAAGGGGAAGAGAAAGGGGGAAAATTAAGGAGCCATTACAAACATTTTAACAGCTGTGGTAAAAGTCTATTCTATCTGGAATGCAATTAAAAGCCAACCAAACAATTTTCATTTGCCTTTTGGGAATGGGGCATTTCTATTTTTTTATCCTTCAGTTGTATTATTAATCATTTTTTATCTTTAATCAGGCAAAGTCAATAGGAAAGGGTAGAAACAGCTTACCCACTGTCAAAATAATGAAAGAGAAAAAGATAACGATAAGGGAACGGCGAAAGTTATATCTGGAAAAAAAGTGTGAGAAAAGTCCTTCCCTTTATTTGCCAAAATGTCGGAAAATCTACATTTCATATCAATGAAATGCCTTCCAAAAGTATTTAGTTTTTCAAGAGTGGTTTAAGAAGTCATTTATAAACAATAAAGAAATAAATTATCTGTTAAACTTTGGCTAGAAAAGATACAGCTTTGAAAGAAACTAAGTATCAATACACATACAAATGCACACGTGAGACTGTAATGTACTCTCCTTTGGGTTTTTGTGTGTATTCATTCATTTAAAATTCAGTCTTTTATAGTCAAAAGAGAGGTGATAATTCCTCTTTTTAATGATTCCAAATAATCAGGGTATGCCAGATTTTAGCAATATGGACTGTAGAAGGGCATTTCATTGGTGTTAAAAGTGACTTTTTGACTTACATTTTCAAAATTCTGTTGAAGATTTCTTAGCAGCAACATTATTTCTTATCGTGGCTACGTCCACAGGCTGCAACATGTAGTTGCAATGGCTTCATTCAGCTTATGATATGCCATTCACGCCGGTGTAGTGGCGGATTCGGTTCCACCGGCGGATATCGTTCTGAATGGCCGATATTATTTTTAATCGGAACCATATCCGCCGGGTTTGACGCGGCTTGAAGTTTGCAGATTTGGTTCCTCGGCGGATTTGGTTCTATTGACTATACGTGTAATTCAGACAACCTCGGCAGCACGCGCATGCGAGGCTCTGGCAATGTCGATCGCAAGGAGGGAGGGGGGGGGGGTTTCGTCCGCCTTTAGTGATTTTTTTATTCAGGGGCGGATCCATACAGCGTTCGACATAGGGCTCGATGGGGGTGAGGATTAATAGGAGAAATAATGTCTCGATATTTCATGTTTTACATAGACCTGGCACATACGCCAAAACTTTGCTGTTTATTATTATAAGATTTTGATGAAATTTTCATCATTTTGTTTTTGTGAATTTTTATACTATTTTCAGTCCGCAGTTCTTATCGATCTCTTTAACTGTGCTTTTTCACACCAATGTTAGTGTCAGTTTGCCTGACTGTTTGGCGAAAATGTGCACCCCCATACAGACAGTTTTGAAAAGTCTATAAAAAATTGTTTCAAATTATGATATCTATATTTTGATGTTAATAGATGCTCTGAAATCTTATCTTTGAAATGCCATTTAAAAAAAAATTGTTCATGCTTGAGCGAACACTGGACGTTTTTGTCGGGGGTTCAAAATGAGGCTTGCGCCAAAATGGCAGAAATTAGAAATTTGATGATCAGACTTCTTGCTAATCAGCAGGCTTCCTTTTAACCTTTTCATTATCTTCGCCATGATTTAGGAATTATGCTGTCAAATTTTATTTACAAGTGTATTTATTTACTTGAATTATTTTGTTTTTTCATTAAAACTTCTTTAACCTTTGAATTTTCCTTCATATGTAAGAAAAGAAGACTTTTGTCAACCCATGGAAGAAGATTTGCATTATTAATCATGTTAATTGGGAGAACTTGTAGTTATTCAAATCGTATTTTATTAGGTGAAAAAAATTACGTTATGGTACCTTAGAAAAACATGAATCCTATTTTCAAGGGGTCATTGATTCCTTGACCAAGTTTAATTAAGTGCTTGACAGGGCAAACAGGAAAGGATTCATGTCTTTCAATGGCAATGTATTGAGTGAATTTTGAAGGAGCTAGATATGGCAGATCGGATAAAATGTATTTAAAGTTGAATTAAGAAGGGGGTGAGTTTCCATAAATATAGGTTCTACATACAATATATAGTATATATAAGTTGTTCAAACACATAGCATGTCACAATAATCCTCTGCCTTCTCGATATTTTGCTTTGAAAGTCTATGAAATTAGCCACCTGTCAGAGCCCGAGAGACGAGTGTACAGAAAAGTCACTCGGAGTGTGACGTCACCGGGGGGAATTTAGTATAAGAGGTGCCTGAATGTCATACAGAAATGCTATGCAGAGAGAGAAAGATATTTTACAATTTTTTTTCAAAGCAACTCAAATCAAACAAATAGGACTGATATGTACAAATCTTTACTTTCCCTGTATAAAAAACAGTATGAATAACCACCATGAACTCTTCAATCATGATGTAAGATGGCAAACAGTGAGTTATTGAATGATATTTTCACTATTTCTCATTTATTTTATCACGATGTTCAATCAAGTGAGTAGCTGGAAAGTAATTCCGGCGGCTAGCTCAGCGCGCGCTGAACGCATAATACTAGTACACACAACACCCAGGCATTGAGTGTACTGTTATGGTCTGGTATGTCGACTTAGTTCATGGCCGTGCAGCGATCCCCTGGCGTTTTTTCTTCTTTTCTTTTGTCTTTGACTCCACTTTTATATCCTCTGGATCATTTCCACTCATAGCTCATTCCACAGAACAATCTTGAACCAAACGTATAGTATTCTTTCTCGGCCTTCTGAGTTGTTTTCTATATTTAATTACGCTAGGGGTCACCGTCACACATACAAACGCAATTCGGAAGTGAGTTGAAGACAGAAAGATATATAGTAATTAGTATACATCTCTATGGTTGAAGACAACAAGAACGGTACGGTAGCTCGACGGCTAGCTGCGCCGGAGCGGGCGGCCGGTCGGCACAAAGCAATTCCGCAACCAACTGTGTTTTTTTGCAAGAGCCGCGTCACACGCGGATAAATATGTCATAATAACACGTCTGCTACGTTATCGACTGGTGAGAAGATCTCATTCAAATTTCATATTATTCACCTTGAAATTATTCCTTTAGGGTCTATGGTATCATTCTGAGGGAATTCACATATTTGGAATAATAGTACGGCCACAAATATTTTAATCATTTCCTCTTTGCAAGTTCTATGGCTCGCAGATACAACTTCAACTGCAGTTATTCCATATGGAGGAGTACGTGCATAGTACACAAAACGGCACTGCCTTGTTTACTACACCGGGACCGAATACCCCCCGGTGACGTCACACTCAAAGAACACCCGTCTCGGTAGGCATTGCAGGAGCGAACTCAGGGAAAATGGGTAGGGATAAATCGTTCAAATTCACTATTTTGAAAAAAGAAAATGGGGGGTCGAATCACCTATTAGTGTTTGGGGGTTGTAAGGTTGCTATTAATGTAAATATCTCAATATTTGGAATCGTCTTCTTAATTCAACTTTAAATAGTTGTGAGCGAGCGAAGCGAGCAAGCAAAAATGTCCACTTTTTTTAATATCCAATTCTGTGATAGATTTTGACAAAATAATTAGAAAATAAATAATATTTCACTTTCTATCTTTCCTTGTATTCCCTTTCCACTTTTTTATTTGGGGGGGGGGGGGGGTAACACCCCGAGCCCCCACCAATCTGTATGCCACTGTTCAAAAGCACCATAACCTTTGTAGCACACAATGGAAGGATTTTAAAAAATACATGCTTTCCCATACTTCGGTTTAAAAATTTTGTTTTTGCTTAAAGAATGACTATTGAAAGCTAAAAGAGAACATATTAAAAAGAAACAACAGAACAATTCAGGCAAATAAACAGATTTGAAAATGAATTTTAACAGCATAATTCGAAAATTATACATAGTCAAAGATAATTAAAAGGTTAAAAGAAAGTCTGCTGAATAGCAAGAAGTCCGATCATCATATTTATCATGTTATGCCATTTTGGCGCAAGATTCCTTTTTAACCCCAAACAAAAACATTCCGTGTTCGCTCAAGCATGAACAAAACTAATTTTTTTTAAATGGCATTTGAAAGATAAGACCTCAGAGCACCTAATAACACCAAAATGTAGATGTCATAATT